>NC_141036.1:1857500-1867500 GCF_052040795.2 Danio rerio | reverse complement strand
GCACATCTGATTAGTGATCATGTGCTGAATGTCAATCCAGCATTCACACGTTTCAAAGAGTATGTATATATATATGTATGTATGTACTGTATGTATATATATATATATATATATATATATATATATATATATATATGTATGTATGTATGTATATATATATATATGTATGTATGTATGTATATATATATATATATTAGGGTGTAACGATACGCATATTCATATTTAACCATTCGGTACAAAGACTTCCAGTGTTTAAAGTCCGCTATGACTCAAGCATTCACTGTAAAGCCGGTGGGACGGAGTTTTCAGGTGACAGCGTTTGCCACTTAATCTACACATTAAGCATGAGATGTTGTAACGTTATTTAATCCTTCATTTAATAATCACGATGCTGTCAGTCGTGCGACTGATACTGCGTTCACCATCTCTAAAGAGCATGCATTCACCAAGATGAAACTGATATTGCAGCTCATGAAAAGACCGGTATTGCTATTTAGATGATGCATGCAAATAATAAGTTATAATTTCATCTGTGCAATATCAGACACCACCTGTGAGAACACAGCACAGTTATTATTGTTAACTAAAAATGGTGCCGGTGAATCAAAATCAGAGAAATCCTCTGGCTTTTTTTTTTTTTTTTTGCTGTATCGAAAACATACTGAACAGTGACACCACTGTGTCGTACCGAACCGTATGTATTACACTTTAATTAATTGATTAATTTTATTATAATTGATTATAAAATATATATGAATATAATAGATATTAGAACAAAGGTGTAATTTCAAACTTTGAAGTGTCACTCGTAAAGTATAAGAGTTTTGTAGATGGTGAATGCTTGTAAAGTCTGCTGATGTGAATCTTCTCTGTATGTGTGTGTGTGTGTGTGTGTAGGGAGCAGGCTTTGCTGGCAGCACGCTCGTCTCCAGTTTTGGGCCGGCACAGAGATTATGAGCGCATTCGCTACCCTCACGTATACGATTCTTACGGCGAAGCCACCAAAACATCTGCGTTCATCGGAGGATCCAAGGTACAGACTCACGCACGCGCACACACACACGCTAATCTGAGTCTTATATGTGTAAGGACACAGAGGGAAAATAAATCTCCTCTCTTAAATGCGAAATCTCTCCCCAGTGCTTTGTTTACTCAGCATCATGCCAATCTGTTCAATTATATCACATTATCACACACTAGATTACCTTGAGCCTTTGTTTTAATCCAGTTTTTATGATGTCTTAATTAAAATTCCTGCCGCAGGCCATCTTCCAGCGATGGAAATGAATTCTTCAGGGCCTCATCTTTATTTTTCCTGCGGGTGGGGAGGAACAGGTGGTTTAGGGCTAGAAATCATTCTAAAGTGTGTGTGTGTGTGCGTGTGTGTGTGTGTGTGATTAGCGATGTGCTAAGGCTAGTCGGCTAAACGATACGACTGCTGCTAGTTGGCCCACAAACAAACAAAGAAGAAAATACTGATAGTTTATTTATTTATTTTGGACTTTTTACCTTATTTATTTTTTTAATGACCACCGTGTTAATGTATCATGTTAAACAGTGTAATTAGGGCTGCACGATGTTGGAAAAATCTGATTTTGAGATATTTTATTTTCCTGCGATAAATATTGTGAAATGAATAGTTTTCAGATAACTGAATAGCTCTATTTAGCAGTTTTCTGGGCAGTCGACGAGTATTCAGATACAGAAATTCAATAATCACAATGCAAATACTTGCTTTTCTTACTTTGCTTTCTTACTTTCGTCTCATTTCTAGTTTAAATATCTAAAAATAATTCCATTGTCAAGAAAAAATATGGTTTTGTTTTAAAGTGCTGTTGAAATTCTGCGAAATTAAGAGTTTTTTCCTTTAAACAAGCTAAATTATCAGCCATTGGGGTACGTTAATCTTTTCTTACTTTGAAATGTAGACTTTTGGATTAGAAACAAAGAAAATAGTTTTTTTTTTATTTTGCATAAATCGTATTCCATATAAATACAAATAAATTCCATATAAATTCCATATAAATACAGTAATTAAATACAATTCTATAGCTTCTGCTCAACCTTAATCTAGACTTAACATTGCATATCTTTCCGATGTAATTATTGTAGATGCACACAATGCGATATCGATGTTGAAACCATATATTGTTTGTATTGTTTGTACCTAAATGTAATAATTATGGTGGCCAAGAGAGCTTAACATGCTGCAATTTAAGAAAACACGTGCAATTACAAAAAAAGCCAGCAAATTAAGAAAAGATCTTCATCCGTTTGACAGCACACGTGCTGAAAATTCTCACAACGCAAATACACTTTTAAAAAATGAGCTGCATTTTCACACAACGCAAACAAATGAATGAAACGCGCTGCATTTTCAAGGGGTCAAAAATGTCAAAAATTTCAAATGTTTCAAGGGATCAAAAAACATGACAGATGCTGCTGTGCTGTCACTATTGCTCAGTTAAGTAGTAGGCAATCTTTGAAAGGTGAGTTCATTTAAATTTTTATTTAATTTTTTTTTATTTTAATTAATTTAATTTTTTAAATAAATAATAATAATATAATAATAATAATAATAATAATAATTATTATTATTATTATTATTATTGTTATTATTATTATTATTATTATTATTATTATTATTATTATTATTATTATTATTATTGTTATTATTAATTAATAATTTATATTATTATTTTTATATTATTAATAATTGTTAATTATTATTATTATTATTATATTGTATAATTATTATTTTTATAACTTATAATAATTAATTTTACATATTTAATTAATTAATTTTTAATTCATTTAAATTATATTTTTTTATTTTTTATTTAAATTTTTTTTTTTGTGATTTTTTTTTAAATATAATGTTAACATGTACTTCCTATGTCAATTTATGTTTTGAGATTTTACAGCAAATGTCACATCTACAATGCTGGAATAGCTCATATACTGAATTATAAGATAACACAAGGGTTAAAGTAGCATAGTAGAGACTCTTTAATACTAACTGAAATACCCTGAATGCTCAGAAACAAAACCAGTTTTGCTTTATTAGTATTATAATATGTGACTAAATCAAGTAGTGTTGCCAGATTTGATGACGTATGGTGCCATCTACTGCGAGCAACAGCTGAATATGACACATTCATTAGTTCAGCATATGCTCTCAGTTTGCTGGAAATGAGTTGTAATTATGATAGCTTGAGGAAATGTGGCGTGCTAAAAATTAGATATTTATTCTCCTATTACTTTAAGAGATTGAATATACGTATGCACAGTATTTCCTGTAATATTTTTTCTTCTGGAGACAGTCTTATTTGTTTTATTTCGGCTAGAATAAAAGCAGTTCTTAATTTTGTGAATCCATCTTAAGGTCAATAATATTAAACTATATACAGTTGAAACCTGAAGTTTAAATACCCTGTATAAAAAGACACATAACCAAATACAAAAAGTCAAATGAGACTAAACTTTTTCTGTTTTAGGTAAGTTAGGTAATGATTAAGTAATGATCACATGTGTTTCTTTTCTGCTTAATAGCAGAATAATGAGAGAGAGAGATTTGTTGAGAAATTGATATAACTTTTCTTGAAAGTCAAGTTTACATACAATAAGATTATTCTGCTTCTGATAAAGCTCAGATGATGATGTCAAGGTTTTGGAAGTTTCTGATTGGCTAATTGACAACATTTGAGTTAATGTGAGGCACAACTGTAGAATAGTATTTAAGGGAAAGCTCAAACACACTGCTTTCTTGTGTGACAACATGGGAAAATCAGCAAGCCACAATCAACAACAAAAGCCAGATTACAATTAGCTAAATTACACTGAAAAAGACTGATGTTTGGAGACATGTCCTGTGCTCTGATGGAGCTAAGATTGAACTGTTTGGCCATAATGAGCAGTGTTACATTTAGAGGACAAAGGGGAAATTTTATTAGCCTAGGAACACCATCCCAACTGTGAAGTATGGGGGCGGCAGCATCATGTTGTGGGGCTGTTTTGCTGCAGGAGGGACTGGTCCACTTCACAGCATAGATGGCATCATGAAGACAGAACATTAGGAAGAAATACTAAAGCAACATCTCAACACATCAGCCAGGAAATTAAAACTTGGCCATAAACGGGTCTTCCAAACAGACCATGACCCTAAACATACTGCCAAATTAGTTCAAATGTGCTTTAAGGACAACAGAGTGAATGTTTTGGAGTGGCCATCACAAAGCCCTGAACTCAATCCTATAGAAAATTTGTGGGCAGAGTTAAAAAAGCTTGAGCGAGCAAGACAGCCAACAAATTCTGTCAGGAGGAATGGGCCAAAATTCCTTCAAACTATTGTGAGAAGCTTGTGGAAGGAGACCCACAACATTTGACCAAAGTTATACAGTTTAAAAGCAACGCTAAAAAAATACCAAGGAAATGAGTGTAGACTTTTGACTGTCTAGAAACTAATATAAAATTCTCCAAAAAAAAAAAACATTCTCTCATTATTCTGGCATTTAGCAAATGTAAATCATTTAGGTAATCCTATCAGACCTAAAATAGTAAACGTTTAGTATGAATTACCATCAGACATTTTTTTTTAACTGGTTATGTTTCTTTTTTGAGAGTGTATGTAAACTTCTGGTTTCAACTGTGTGTGTGTGTGTATATATATATATATATATATATATATATATATATATATATATATATATATATATATATATATATATATATATATATATATATATATATATATCATAATTCATACAATGACTTGGCTAATTACCCTAATTTCCCTAGTTAAGCCTTTAAATTGCACTGAATACTAGTATAACATATATAGTCAATTATTATGTGTTGTCATCATGGCAAAGACAAAATAAATCAGTTATTAGAAATGAGTTATTAACACTATTATGATTAGAGATGTCTTGAAAAAAAAAACCCTGTACTATGTTACGTCAATGCAAAGATGTGAATAGACATCCTGCGGCGCTATTCGCGTAAATGGTTGATGTGAATGACGTGATTCATGCGAATGAGAAGGCACAAATTGACTTTGCTCAAGTTGGAAAATCAGAACTCTATCTGACATTTGCGCCGCAATATCCAATCAGGAGCTTGCTCTTGAAGGGGCATGATTAGAACGTAGTGCCTTTTGTTGGTGTACCCAGGGCAAATCCTCTTGCAGACACTGGACAACAGCTCATCAAACTGCGCTCGGCTTAGTCTGAAGCACCGCTGAAAGCTTCCATGATCCAGGTCTAATTTCTGGTGGAGTTGAAGAACTCACAGAGCTGAGAGCCCCTCTGAAATGATCTAGTGGACTTAGACATGGCGCCGAGAGAATCTACACTGATTTCAGCCTTCCTAAAGCACTTAAGCACAGCTACTCTTTAAATAAAATCCATGTTAGCCAATAAGCAATGAAACGGGCAGCCCATGATGTGAATCGGTGTCTGTTGTGAAGTGAATTTGACCCGATTTGTTTGTGCATGTCGCGCCTGGTGTGAACACGGCTTAATTATTCAGACTTTAACTGTTGCAACTCCACCTTAACCTGCTATATCTTGCTACTCACAGTAAACACACAAACACATGCTAGTATTTATTTCAGCTTGGGGGCACACTGAAAGAGTGTGTTTGGGGGTTAATTTGAGCACACCGGTGGCCGCAGCACAACATCGGTCCTGAGATGCTTTCGCCGAGAGCTAATGCATGATGAAGGTTTAATTGTATGTGTTTGTTGTGTAATTATGTTCTCTCCGCTGTGCCGGCAGATGCTGCTGCCCGAGGGGATCAGAAGAGACAATAATAAGATGTACGAGGAGGTGGAGATCCCCCCCAACGAGCCCATGCCCATCGGTTTTGAGGAAAAAGCAGTGTTCGTCTCGGAGCTGGACGAGGTCAGTGCTGGATTATTTACAGCTGTTGACATTTATCCGTGCCCGTGTTCGCACTCCATGAGCCCTTCTCTCAACTAATCACACTCATTTCTCCTGCTCATATCGACTGATGGCGCTATGCCGAACGTCTCCTCCACATGCTGTCGGATGCAGCGTATGATGGTGTTGTGTTTTGTTTTGTGAAGAGCTGTCCTAATTTGTCGCGAGCCAGCTGGATACACACCAAATCTAAACATTTTTGAACTGGTGGGTGATACGCCAGTTATAATAGTATTTATATAAGTGGTATTTATACACAGCAGAAACACTTAAATAAATTAAAGCATATATATATATATCATAAGCATAACTATGTATATATATATATATATATAACTATGTATATATATATATGTGTGTATATATAACTATATATATATATATATATATATATATATATATATATATATATATATATATATATATATATATATATATATACACATAGTTATGCTTATGATATATATATATATATATATATATATATATATATATATATATATATATATATATATATATATATATATATATATATATATATATGTATATATGAGCTACTGGAACCTGGATGGAGCCAAGATTCTTACAAAAATCAGTCAAGTTTGGTGAAGGAAACATCATGGTTTCCTTCTTATACTTCAGCCTTCACATCAAAGCTCCTGAAAGCAAAGAGTGCTCCAGGATTGGCCAGCCCAGTCACCAGACATGAACATTATTAAGCATGTCTGGGGTAAGCTGAATGAGGCGTTGAAGATGAATCCTAAGACTCTTGATGAGCTCTGGGAGTTCTTTGCCATTCCAGATGACTTTATTAATCAGTGATGTGAGTCATGTCAGAGATGTATGGATGCAGTCCTCCAAGCTCATGATGGAGTCAGACACAATATTCATTCTGTCTCCACTGCAGCAGGACTTTATATTCTATACTGGACATTATTTCTGTTCAGTCTAAGCAGAGTCAGACCTTACTGTCCTAATGAAATCAGTCAAAATCAAGACATGATCAGATTTTATTGTGATCAAATAAGCAAAATCTAGAGGCCTTTACCTTTCATAGAGACACTTCTGATACCAAACAATCAACTAGAAGTCCAATATTATTTGCTGATAATTATTTTTGATAATATCCAGTAGACAGGGTGGGGTGGGGGGGTGGTGGGGGCCAGTAGACTGTTATGTTTCGGGCTGCCGCTGCGGTCGAATCTTATACCATTGTTGGCGACCCAGGGGTTTCACAGACCATACCAAAATGCTGAGGACCGGGGGTGGGGGTGGTAGAAATTACGGTAATATTCCGGGAGTAATAACAAAACGGGAGGGTGGCGGGAGATCGGTCTGAAATACAGGTGTGGACAAGAATATTTTCAGGTCGTGTGTGTGTGTGCGTGTGTGCGTGTGTGTGTGTGTGTGTGCGTGCGTGTGCGTGCGTGTGTGCGTGTGTGCGTGTGAGCGTGTGCGCGCGCGTGCGTGCGTGCGTGTATGTATATATATATACATTTATATAGTCAGTTATTAGTGAAATAAATTAGCCCCCCTTTTCATTTTTTTCTCTTAAATATTTCCCAAATGATTTTTAACAGGGCAAGGAAATTTTCACAGTACGTCTGATAATATTTTTCCTTCTGGAGAAAGTCTTATTTGTTTTATTTTGGCTAGAATAAAAGCAGTTTTTATTTTTTTTAAAACACCATTTAAACAGCATTTAAGCTATATTTGTTTTCCGATATATTTGTCTACAGAACAAACCATCGTTATACAATAACTTGCCTAATTACCCTAACCTGCCTAGTTAAATTAATTAATCTAGTGAAGCTTTTAAATGTCACTTTAAGCTGTATAGAAGTGTCTTGAAAAATATCTAGTCTAATATTATTTACTGTCATCATGACAAAGATAAAATTAATCAGTTATTAGAGATGAGTTATTAACACTATTATGATTAGAAATGTGCTCAAGATAATCTGCTCTCCGTTAAACAAAAATTGGGGGAAAAATTTAACAGGGAGGCGAATAGTTCAGGGGGGCTAATATTTCTGACTTCAACTGTATATAATAGGGATGCCTCAATTCTCATTATAATATTAAACTGTTTGGTATGACATCCACGGTACAATACGCGCTCGTGAATTGCGTTATTTTCGGTTGTACATTTAAATAATTTGTGCATTTCATTTCTCTCTGAATTTACTATTTGTGTGTGCCTGTAAGTCTACGAGCTGAGATGAGGAAACTCCTCACCACAAGTAAATATTTAATCACTATGCTCTAAAGTTAGGGGGCGCTCAACCATCATTCCAAATTCCACACAGAATATCGCACAACTATCAGCCAATCAGATTCGAGAACCAGACAGAACTGTTGTGTATATTCAATACTATGTGCAGGGTAAACATTGAACCAAATCAACAGCATGTAGGAATGACAGTAGATCAAAAGTTGTCCTAAAATTACCCTGACGATACCTATTTTTAGCTTTTTTTATTAGAATATTTGTCTAATTTATACTTGATCTATGACATTATGACATGATAACTGTTTGAAAAGAGTCCACAGCTCATTTAACACAAAGCAATAGTTTCATTAGAGGCTGATGAATAAACACTGATAATGAATCAGACTTTAAACTAGACACTTGGTTTAGAAATACTGACAGTTTTGAATAACCACACGTTTGCCGAGACTCACTAAATAGGTAGCGTTAAATTCTACACACTATTACTTCAGTACACCTGGAAGTTAAATGGCCATTTTTATAGTGCAGTTTGGCATGCGATAAAATTAATTAGTCTGTTTTTTATGTTATGGAAAAGAGCAGTTTAAACACTTTTCTCCTTTAACACCTACAACACTTAATGAGGTTTGTCCACGATTCATCAGGCTTTCAGCTCATTCTGGACAGCAGTGGAATTAATATTAAGTTCATTTATGTCATATCTTGTCTTGAACATATACTGCACGTTTAAAGTTCTCATGAAATTACGTGTTTTAGATGTTAGTATCAGTATGTTAGTTAGCTAGTGTGAAGCAAAACCGTGCATTTAGGAGATATAAACATCTAAAGCTTGCAGTTTGTCACCTCCTAAATCAGGAGTCTCAAACTGCCAGCCCAAGAGCCATTTGCGCAACATTTCCCGCAACTGACGCCAAAAATATAAGGAGATTCAGCCCGACAAAACATATATATTTGAATTACTATCATTGTTGTGCAGTCGCAAATAGCCACTTGTGGTTTTGACCACCCACTGGACATCCCTTACCTGATTTGACCAGCTGTAGATTGAAATGTACACTCCTCTAATGAGTTTTTCTATTCTAAGGATTTATTGTGCAGTCTCTGTCGCCATCTTGTGGCAGTCAGCCATTAATTTCTTTGCTCTGCATGCTAATAGCCGACAAAGCCCTGAATTTCTGAAATTATAAAAAAAAGAGATAAGAATAAACTGCATAGTTGCAATCTAAACAACTCAATTCTCACTTAAAAAAGCCTGAAAAGTACATTTTGACTTGTAGACACTTGTAAACACTCGCTCTAATGGGCTCGTGGCTCTCCTCGCCGCCCATGCTTGTCAACGCTATCAAGCTGATCAACCACAAAGCTGTGTCGTCGCAATGTGTGGGTACAGTTTTTGAGATGTGTGTGTCAGCCATGGCGAGGGGTATACGAAAGTGCGAAGGTTGGGAAAGTAATCGAAAAAATCGACCTGCAAAAGTTTGATCGATTAAGACGATTTAGATTACTTTCCGATTAATCGGCCAGCCCTAGTGAAAAGCACACTTCCTGGCTGGGCTGTGATAAAACAAAACGCTATTGGCTTTTTTTTATATAGGGGAGGGGCTACTTTATGCCCCACCCCCTTCATGTTTCAGTCTAGAGTACGTCAAATATTAGATAAAAAATGCACATTTCAAAGCACTACACATGTACTGTAATACTGTAAATACATTTATCAGTTCTTTATGGTCAATCCAGAGAGGCAGAGTAACAAAATGCAAATATGTTGTATATGTTCTTAAACATTTTACAATATGATGTATTTGCTGTTTGTTTTATATTTACT
>NC_141036.1:1805000-1852500 GCF_052040795.2 Danio rerio | reverse complement strand
TGAGAGCTGTTCTCATCTGCAAACGCTGAAATCCGGATTCCAGATGTAGTCTTCTCTTCATAAAGACGCGGCTCTAGTTGCTGGTGATTGTCCTGTCTCTACAGATTTGGTAAGTGAGCGACCAGTGCTCTTTGTATATTCAGTTTGTTCGTATCAAATAAGTTAACTATTGCATTGAGTGCAAACATGTTAGCACCGCATTTTGTGACCGGAATAACACACGCGGCTTTCGGACGCTACCTGCCGTGTGCATCTAAGTTTCCGGGAAATGCGGAGGTTTTTTTTCTGTCATTTGCCGTGCGGTATCAAACATTGCATGAAAAATACACGCTTAGAGCAGTTCCTCGAAACAAATATCTAATTTGTCGCGAGGGGCATGAATGAATTCCCTGAATGAAAGAGCCAAACTGCAGTTAAAGTCCGACATTTAATAATTTGGCAAATAATTCGACTACAGATGTCCATGTAGGTTAAACACCATCCCTTTCTCCTGTGTATTTTGACTGAAACTCGCGCGTGCCCAAATAGACACTCCCACACCCTCCCACTTTAGTTTCTCCGACACTCCCCCCTAAACAGAGCTGGACACCCCCACTTTTCTGACTTTTTCCAAAGAAGAGGTGTGAAAACACCCTGCTGAAACGAGGGGGTTTCATGGCCCTTTAACATTTAGATTTTGAGTAACCTTTTAGACGTTTTAGGGAAAAGCAAATCATCATTACACAATTCATTTGAGAAAATCAATGAATGACCCAGTCACAAAGACAGTCACTTCCTTTGTTTCTAAATGAATCTGCCATCCTGAATGAGTTATTAGACAGTATGATCACTCATTAAGACAGGAACCTGCTGCTACCAACTGTGACATATTAGTGCCATCTTCATAGTAGGCCTAAATCAGTCAAAACACACTTTGCAAAATAAAGATTTGGCAAAACACAAAGTAATAAAAGATTTGCAGGATGTCAGTGTGGCCTCGGACTCGAGTTAAATCACCAAAGCATAAATGTGGTGCGTGAAATCTCAGTTTTCCAGCGTCTGCTTTAGTGACAGGTGCAGATTCGCAGAGATGGAGAGTGACTCATCTGGACTGACACGCTGACCTTGTCTGTTTCGTCACAAATAGGCTTGGAAAAGCAACTAAAAATAAAATCCATTATCATAAGGGCTAAGATGTTTTTTTTGGTATTTTAAATAAACAAAATAGTTGCATATATCTTTAATTTCCACTCCAAACGAATGAATTTGCTGCTTGTTCAGACTGCCTATTTACAATAAGCTGAATCAACACAAAAAATGTAAAAAAATTAAAATAAAATAATAGTTTTTTGGGGGACAACTTCATTGTTTTATGTTCAATCAACTTCAATTTGTAAAAAAAAAAAAAAAAGATTTGGGCATGCTGATATACAGAGCATCCGGAAAGTATTGATAGTGCTTCATTTGTTACACATTTGTTTATGTTATAGCCTTATTCCAAACTGGATTCAGTTCATTTATTTCCTCAACATTCTACACACATTTCCCCATAATGACAATGTAAACACAGTTTTAGAAATTGATGCATATATATTATAAGTAAAAGACCTGATAAATCACATCAGTATTCACAGGCTTTGCTCAATGCTTTGTTGATGCACTTTTGGCAGCGATTACAGCCTCAAGTCTTGTTGAATATGATGCTACAAGCTTGGCACACCTGTCTTTGGGTATTTCTACCCGTTCCTCTTTGCAGCACCTCTCAAGCTCTATCAGGTTGGATGGAAAGCGACAGTGTACAGCCATTTTTAGATCTCTCTGTTCAATAGGTTTTAGGTCTGGGCTCTGGCTGGGCCACTCAAGTACATTCACTGAGTTGTTGTGAAGCCACTCCATTGATATGTTGGCGGTGTGCTTTGGGTCATTGTCCTGCTAGAAGATGAAGCGTCGCCCCAGTCTGAGGTGGAGAGCACTCTTGTGCAGGTCTTCATTCAGGATGTCTCTGTACATCGCTGCATTCATCTTTCCCTCGATCCTGACTAGTCTTCCAGTTCCTGCTGCTGAAACACATCCCCACAGCATGATGCCAACACCACCATGCTTCACTGTAGGGATGCTGTTAGCCTGGTGATGAGCGCTGCCTGCTGTTCTCCAAACGTAACGCCTGGCGTTCACTCCAAGCAGTTCAGTTTGAGTCTCATCAGAGCAGAGAGTTTAGTTTCTGATGCTCTGAGAGTCCTTCAGATGGTAAACTCCAGGCGGGGAGTTTCTTCCGTCTGGCCGCTCTACCATACAGACGCCTGATTGGTGGATTGCTGCACAGATGGTTGTCCTTCTGTAAGGTTCTCCTCTCTCCACAGAAGAACGCTGGAGCTTAGACAGTGTTACCATCAGGTTATTGATCACCTCCCTGATTAAGGCCCTTCTCCCTCGATCACTCAGCTTAGATGGCCGGCCAGCTCTAGGAAGAGTCCTGGTGTTTTAAACATCTTCCACTTATGGATGATGGAGGCAGCTGTGCTCAATAAAACTTTCAGAGCAGCAGAAATGTTTCTGTAATCTTCCCCAGCCTTGTGCCTCAATCATGTCCCAGAGATCTACAGACAGTTCCTTTGTCTTCATGCTTGGTTTGGGCTTTGTCATGCACTGTCAACCCTGGGCCCTTATATAGACAGGTGTAGCCTTTTCAGATCATGTCCATCAGCTGAGTTGAACACAGGTGAACTCCAATAAAGCAGAAACACCTCAAGAATGATCAGAGGAAACAGAAAGTACCTGATCTCCATTTAAAGCTTCATGCCAAAGGCTGTGAGTACTGATGTACATGTGATTTTACAGGTTTCAAAAACTCTGTGTTCACATTGTCATTATGGGGGATTGTGTGTAGAATGTTGAGGAAATCAATGAATTTAATCCCAAAGGCTATAACATAAACAAATGTGGAAAAAGTCAAGCGCTATCAGTACTTTCCGGATGCACTGTATGATGTCTGTGTTGTGAACTTTATTTTAATTTGTGTGTGACATACAGAATAGTGGAATTAAATTTTGTATCTTGCAGGACCGCAGTGCTAAATTACAGTTAAACTTAAAATTATTTCTAATTATGTTTAGAAAAGTGTTGAATAATATACAGGGAGGCTAATAATTCAGACTTTAACTGTATATCGGTATGAATCCATTGAACAAATCAACAGTGAAGCTGAAGCATCTTTTCCATATTCAGATATTATCATTTGTCCTCCCACTCGATTTAAGCAGCCTGCAGGTGTGTGTGTGTGTGTGTGTGTGTGTGTGAGCGGCATACGCTTTGTGCAAGAGCAGACGTGGCTTGAAGCTGCGGCTTTTAGTGGCTGCCACTGATGTCAAACATAATAACTGCTCTGAGGGAGCGTTTAAAAGCAGGACGGGTCAAACGACTGCCCTAATGGAGACAAAAATACGCTTGACTAGCCTGCTGTCGCCCACTTGAACAAACCCGAGCAGCGGTCGAGAAAAATGAAAGCGGCAGAAATGTCCCGTCTCCGCTCTTATATCGCCAGATCATCGCTCAACTCATGTGTGGCGCAAAACCGAGGACGAGTTTGTGGATTGTGTTTCAAGCCAGCAGAATATCCGTCTTTCCTCTGTAAGAGGGTAAATATAAGAATGGACAGCGCAGATTTATTTCCCGGCCCCCGCGGGGCTCATTTCCAGCGCTGTGTTTTCCTCCCTTTCAGGAAACCATTAATTAAAGCGCGGAGCTTCACGGCGTAATCAATGATGCACCTTTCGTCCTGATTTTGGCTGTGCGGATGCTATTCTCTTCTTTCCTTCTTAGGCTTTCTTGCATCCTTTAAAAGACTACAGAACTACAGTTGAAGTCAGAATTGTTGTATATTTTCTGTTTAATGGGGAAATGATTACGTTCTGCACATTTCTAAACGTAGTAGTTTTAATAGTTAATTTCTAATAACTGATTTCTTTTATCTTTTCCATGACAACAGCACATAATATTCAACAAGATCATTTTCAAGATACTAGTAGTATAGCTTAAAGCAAGCGGCAATCTCCCGCTCTCCCGCGCGAAGCTACCCCCATAGCAAAATTTCTCTGGCCCAGATCTGGCCCACACCATCAGCATTTGCTTGGCCCACATGCCGCAGTGAATTACGGTACATGACTGGACCAAGTCTGGCTTTAATACAAGAGGCAAACATGGACCATATCTGGGCCAAGTCTCAGACAAGTTAATAACCCATAACTGGGCCTGAACTGGGCCAGATATGTTGGTGTGTCACGACTGGGATGTTTGTTTATAAACCATGAAGCATTTCGCTTTATGGCTGGGCTTTTTCTTGAAGCGACCTGATTGATAGAATTTTTCTTTACTCAAAAATAATGTAAATGTATTTTAAAAGTGGGTCAAGATAGACCAAACTTACATGGCCCACATATATATTTTTAACATCTGGGCCAGATACTACATTTGATATCTGGCCCAAGTCTTGAGTGCTGCCTGTAAGACGGTGCCACCTCGACCAAACCTGGGCCATGTTTGGCCCATGTGCTGTATGCCAGTGGCGGAAAATGCCTGCTGTGCCAGCTTTATGCCAAATCTGGGCCAGAATTCTATGCTATTGGGGTATTACTGAAGTAACTGACACTGCAATTCATGGAAATTCCCCTAGTCCTAGCTCCATAATGAGCAGATTTCTATTGAGCCCACTGTAAAAATGGCCAACTTTACAGCAGAAATAAAGGACAAAGAACAATTTTGGTTCATATAGCTAATATTACCCTTCATGACATCTGTGAGGGGGTGAATATTTTTACAACTCATCCATTTCCTTTATATTAAGTCTGCATAATTAAGGGCGTGGCCACTTGAGTGACAGCTCGGTCTCGCTGGTCGCCGTCACTTCACCTCAAACAATTGACTATGATTCATTCATTCATTTGCTTAGTCCCTTTATTAATCCGGGGTCGCCACAGCGGAATGAACCACCAATTTATCCACCATGTTTTTACGCAGCTGATCTCCCTTCCAGTCACAACCCATCTCTGGGAAACATCCACACACACTCATTCACACTCATTCACACTCATACCCTATGGACAAATTAGCCTACCCAATTCCCCTGTACCGCATGTGTTTGGACTGTGGGGGAAACCGGAGCACCCAGAGGAAACCCACGCGAACGCAGGGAGAACATGCAAACTCCACACAGAAACGCCAACTGACCCGGCTGAGGCTCAAACCAGCGACCTTTTTGCTGTCAGGCGACAGCACTACCTACTGCGCCACTGCATCGCCTATGACAGAGATTGATAATTATAAATATTAAATGCCGCATGAATTAAAATAAATATGTGTCTTTCAAAGCTTAATATCAAATTTAAAGACACATTTAAAACAGACTATGAGAAATGCAGTTGTTTAGAAAAGTTTAATTAACACTGGGGCAGTTAAAGGGTTAAGTGGACTAATAATAGTTATAGAATAGTAAGTTGTAGAATAGTAATGTTATTCTAGCCAAAATAAAACAAAAAGACTTTCTCCAGAAGAAACGGTATCGAGCGATATTTCACAGCGGTTTCATCATAATCTGCTTGTCTTTGGGTTTGTTTTTGGTGGCGTCTGCAGTGTTGAACGCAGAACGAAGGACAGAGATTGATAAATACTGAATATATATATATATTTATATGCCCTATGAATTAACTTAATTATATGTCCTTCAAAGCTTAATACCAAATTTAAAGACGAATTTAAAACAGACAATGAGAAAAGGAGTTGTTTAACAAAGTTTAATTACCACTGGGGTAGTTAACTCCGCAGACACGGTATCGGGTCCCTGACGTCGTCGACCTTCGCTTTAAGATTTAAAGGGCTAGCATTGCACCAGACCCCCGTACGTGGTTTTGTTTGAAAGTGTAGAATCTATATTTTATGCACATATGCATCACTTTGGTTATTCTACTGTACAAAAGTTATTTACACTTAAACACACAGTATTTTGGATACCCGAGCCTTGTATTGAACATTGGTTCATTTTTATATTTTTTATATGACACATGTACATGTTATAGCTCAAATGAAAGCTCTTGCCGGTGCTCATACGGTTCTTGCATTCTTTTTACTGAATTATATTCACAATTTAAACAGTAGTTGAATGAATCTCGGTGTTTCCATGGCGCAGAAGTGAAAACAATACATTCATGATCAATAAGCAGCCCCAGATAGCACAGACAGCTGTCATCTCTCACCTTATGCTGTGCGCTTCAGGGCCATTCTCCTCTGTTTTTGAGCTGATGTGCATAAGTAATCCTTTTATATGTCTGACGTGCTCCAAACACAGTGAATTATGTCTGATCAAACAGAAGAATAGTGAAATATGAAAACAATGATCGCTCCTGTGGCTTGTACAGCACCTCTCATCAGTTGGAATACAATAACTTTTGCATAGATTATGGTGGAGACATTTCTCTGTTTCCCTATGATTACAGACATGTGCAGGAACCACCAAAATTAATCACAGCACACTAGACCACACACAACCTAAAAGGTACACTTTTATATAAGAAAAGGCTCTTTTTAGGTGTTTATTATAACACAGACATCAAATACAGATATTTTAAACACTTTCAATAGTGTTTTATGAAAATTATAAGGGTTTATTTAAAATGATACCAAATTTTTGCATTTATACCTCTGAATGTGGATTTGGGAAGCTTTTAAATGTGGGTGGGCAAAATCCAGGCGGAAATCCCAAAATAACAGCAGAGTTTAACTGGTTAAAGGGTTAAGTGGACTAATAATATAAACCATAAAATAGTTGAAATCTGCTTTTATTCCAGCCGAAATCAAACTAAGAGACTTTCTCCAGAAGAAAGAATATTATAGGAAATACTGTGAAACATTTCCTTCCTCAGTTTAACATGATTCGGGAAATATGTGAAACAGAAAAGCTATTAATTTTGACTTCAGCTGTATACATGGCAAACATGGAGCGATATTTCACAGCGGTTTCATCATAATCTGCTTGTCTTTGGGTTTGTTTTTGTGGCGTCTGCAGTGTTGAACGCAGAACGAATGACAGAGATTGATATAAGCGGTGTGAATTAGTGGGAGTGGAGAAGTGCCTCTATTCATTAACTAAAGCCTCCACAACTCAAAAACAAAGTGCTTCCCTTTTATAAAACAGCGGTGCGAAACGGCTAATACATCTTTATGTGCTATTAGGGTCTTTTGAGCGGCAGGCCTGGAAGCACGTCTGTTTTTTCCTTTTTTTTTTAAGTGCTGCGCGATTGTCATTTATTGAAAGCCGTAATGGGCAACAGGGACGCGGCTGCTCAACGTGCCTTTAATAGCTGTGTGAAACATTAAAAGCGGGGAATTTATTAGGAAGCCTTTTAACTAATGAATCTCAAGCACCGCTGTTTTTGCTGTACTCGCGCGGTAAAAGCCTTTCTAATTTCTGCGAAGAAATATACGAGAGAGCCGCCTGCACAATGTGCTTCTGTACATCAGCACCATCATGTTAAAATGAGGCATGAACATGCGGAGCGTGGATTCACTGCAATCAAGCGTAATGCTTTGCTGTGCAGAAATGAGACATGGAAAATATGCAGATCTGGTGCTCCTCCTGGAACGTGGTCGAGAAACACTCCTTTACGGTATTAGAGGTTTCACATGCAATTTTAATGTGACGCTCACATGGCTTTACATCTCGCTGTGCCATCGTAGTTAAGTTATTTATGTAGTATTATCACAAAATGTAGATCATAGTATGGCGAATACTATAATCCGTCGTACATCTTGTGATCCATAAAGCATTGCAATCCTAACCTTGAGTGTGTAATGATTTATTCCTTTTCATTTGAGTGCAGTACATTTTTTTATGATAGGTGACTTTCCAGTGACATTGCTGGCAAATTGCATGTTTTATCTCTAGCTTGTTCTTCCCAGTAATGCTGTAAAACCCAAAATGAACACAGATGCTCTTTCTGAATATGAAAAAAAAAAACATCTTAAATTTGTGCAGCTGTGCTGTCGTTTGCTTTATCATTTTCACACGTCTGCTCTGGGATGAGAATACTAACGAGTGATGCATCCGTAATGAATATCCAGTGTGAAATGTTTCTGATGTAAAATAATGTGATTTGCATTTGCTGAAGGAAAAGCTGCAACAATTAAGCTGGAAATTTGTTAAACAATCTTTCACTTATCTTTGTTTTATTTTATTTTATTTTATTTTATTTTATTTTATTTTATTTTATTTTATTTTATTTTATTTTATTTTATTTTATTTTATGTTATTTTATTTTATTTTATTCATTTATTTTATTTATTTTACTTATTTACTTTATTTTATTTCTTTATTTTTATTTTTCATAATATATTATTTATTTATTTTACTTATCAATTTATTTTATTTTATTTATTTTTATTTAATTTATATTATGGATTTTACTTATTTCTATTTTATTTATTAAATATGTTTGTTTAATTTAATTAATGAATTGTATTAATTGTATTTATCTCTTTTATTGTATTTGTTTTGTTTTTTACCTACAGTATCTCTATTTTATTTTAATAATTTTGTTTATTTTATTAATTTTATTTATTTTACTTATCTGTTTTTATTTAATTTGTTTTTATTGTATTTATGTTATTTATTTTATCTATTTAACTCATCTCTATTTATTTTATTTATTTTGTTTTATTTATTTAATTCATTTTATTTATTGTATTTATCTCTATTTTATTTAATTTATTTAACTTATATCTATTGTATTTCATTTATTTTAATTCTACTTACCTCTGTTTTATTTATTTTATTTTATTTGAATTAATTAAATTAAATTTTATTATATTTTATTATATTTTACTTTATTTTATTTATTTTTATTTATTTATATCTATTTTATTCTATTTGTTTTATTTATTTTAATTATATCTTTTTTATTTATATTATTTATTTTACTTATCTCTATTCTATTTTGTTTCATTCATTTTTATTTTATTTAATAATAATCTCGACTCACAGCAAGAGGGTCACTGACTTCAAGCCTCGGCTGGGTTAGTTGGCATTTTTGTGTGGAGTTTGCATTTTCTCCCCGTGTTGGCATGAGTTTCCTCCGGGTCCACCGGTTTCCCCCAAAAGACCAATGACATGCAGTACAGGTGAATTGGGTAAGCTAAATTATCTGTAGTGTATGTTTGCGAATGAGTGTGAATGTTTCCCAGTGATGAGTTGCAGCTGGAAGGGCATCTGCTGCGTAAAACATATGCTGGATAAGTTAGCGGTTCATTCCGCTGTGGCGACCCCTGATGATAAAGGGACTAAGCCGAAAAGAAAATGAATGAATGAATCTCTGTTTCATTTTATTTATTTTAATTGAATTTATTTTACTTATCTCTATTTTATTTATTTTATTTCATAGTCAATTGTCAAAGTGTTTCTGCACACTGTTTTTATCAAGTCTGAATATAAAAACATTTAATTAATACATTTTTATTGTTAGAATCTGCTTATATTTAGAGTCTATCGCCACACAACTGTTTAATCCCCTTATAAAAGTGATTTGTGCACAATATTGGCAGATTATTTTGCTTGCTCTCAGAAACCACGTTTAGTCGAAATGTTTGCAAGAGTATGACTGGCTATTGCTTATTCGCTGAAAGTCATTTAGTCTCTAGCATCTATTTTTGTAACCATCATCAAACTCTAATTTACAGCATCAGTAGGGATTCAGCGCTGTTGACTTTGCAGTAACATCATACGTAATATCTGGGAGAATATATGGAAATTGCATAACCTACACATCTACATGAGCTGTTTGTGCTCGGCTCCCCGATTATTGTTTTTTTCGTAATTATTTTTTTGAAGATGCAGCGCATTAGAGATGTCTTCAGAGATGCGAGTCGGGTTACATGTGTGAATTCAATTATAAGCGCTCCCTTTATTAGCCGTGTGGAATAGTAAACAGCACCGCAGTGGAGTTTTGCAGTCTGCAGATACACACTGAAACATCCCGGATTAATCCCCCATGATTCCTGCACTATAAAAACCTGGCTTCAAATTTTTGATCTTCAATGAGTCCATTGAACTTGTTATGCTAAACTGATTTAAAACAGCTTGCGTAACTTATACAATTAAGTTAGAACATGATTAACTTAGTTTAATAATTTACGATGAGCTAAAAACATATGCTGTCATGGCTTACTGATCATCATTTTTTTGTGTGGCCTTACATTAGAGATCACTTTGTTTAATGGGTGGAGCTTCAGGACTACACTGCTTAATGAATGAATGAATGAATGAATTAATTAATGAATGAATGGATAAATTAATGGATGGATAGATGGATGTTTTTATTAGAGTTTTGGTCTGGTTTTTAATGCAAATATCTAAAAACTAATAAACAAGTAAACATTTTGGTATGTGAGTGGAGTTTCAGGCAGATAAATGAATACATAAATGAATAAATAAATGAATAAATAAAATAATAAATGCTTTTCTTACTTGGAGTTTTTGTCTTGTTTTTAGTCCAAATATCTAAAAATCCTTAAATCAAAGGAAATAAATACAAAAATAAAATAATAATAATAATAATAAATAAATAAATAAATAAATAAATAAATAAATTTTTTCTTTCTTAGAGTTTTTGTCTTAATTTTTAGTGCAAATATCTATATATCCTTAAATCAAACTAAAATTGATAAACAAGTAAAGATTATTGGATTATGATGAGTGGAGTATCAGGACTGCACTGCAAAACATAAAATAAATAAGTAAATAAATAAGTGAATAAAAATAATAAAATATATAAATAAATAAATTGAATGAGTGAATAAATTGAAGTGAATGAACAAATGAACAAATGAATGAATGAATAAATAAGTGAATAATTAAAAAAATTAATAAATAAGTGAATAAATGAATGGGATAAATAATTAAATAAATAAATAAATAAGTAAATAAATAAATGAATAAATAAATAAATAAATAAATGGAATGAATAAGTAAATAAATACATAAATACATGAATAAATGAATAAATAAGCAAATAAATAAATACATAAATACATTAATTAATGAATAAAAAAATAAATAATTAAATAAATAAATGCAAAAAATAAATACATGAATTAATGTTTAAATAAATAAATAAATAATAAATAATTTATTTGTAATCTCTGTTTGTCAACTGCCCATATATTTATTCAGTTTTTAAAGCTGTAGCTGTGTGTGTGGATTTATTCCTTATTAATATCTGACCTCTCTTTTTTTCTATTTATTTCTTCGTTTCTCTTCCTCTCCCGGCAGTTCTGCTCAAGAGAAATAAATGGCCCTCCTGTTTGTTGGCGCTGCGTCTGTCATTTATCAGATACTTTTTCGCTCGTAGGTGCGCCGAGTTGTTGTCTGAATAAACACGCTTGAGTGTATAGCGTGTGTGTGTGTGTGTTTGTGTTTGTGTTTGTGTCTGTGGAGCGGGGAGTTTTGTGGCGTGTGGGCTCGAGGCGGGCTGATAAGCTGTTTGCTAAAACTAACAATTAAAACTTGATCATGCTGTCAGTTCAAATGGAATGAAACGGAACCAAAAAGTAATTAAAAGGATAGTGTGCAAATGACAATTATATCTTTTAGCTTTCTATTACCAGTGCTGTGAATTTAATTATTGCAGCAGCTTCAGCAGAAAAAAGGGCTGCGCACAAACGCAGAATTTAAGATAAGCATGCAGGATAGTCCTGCATTTCAACTGAGCTGAGAGCAGTGTTTTATTTATTAGTGTTGTTGTTGTTTGGGTTTTCACTGTCACACATGATGAGCATTAATATGATGAGTATATGCCATTGCCATATTTAAAATGCATTGCTTTGTCTTCCATGGAGCGCTTGTTGTAAAATCTACTGTGTGTACCTGACAAAAGTCTTGTCGTCGATCCCAGCTGTAAGAGCACCAAACAATAACCTAACATGTAGTTGATCATTTGGAAAAGTGTCAGAAGGTGGATTTCTCTGATGGATCATCTGTTGATCTGCATCCCAATCATCACCAATTCTGCAGGAGACCAACTGGAACCAGCATGGACCAAGATTCTCACTGAAATCAGGCAAGTTTGGTGAAGGAGAAATCATGGTTTGGGGTTACATTCAGTATGCGAGAGATCTGCAGAGTGGATGATCAACATCAACAGCCTGAGGTGTCAAGACATTTGTGCTGCCCATTACATTACAAACCACAGGAGAGGGACAATTCTCCAGCAGGATAGCGCTCCTTCTCATACTCCAGCCTCCACATCAAAGCTCCAGGATTGGCCAGCCCAGTCACCAGACATGAACGTTATTGAGCATGTCTTGGGTAAGATGAAGGAGGAGGCATTGAAGATGAATCTAAAGATGCTTGATGAACTCTGGCAGTCCTGCAAAAACTCATGCATGAGTCATGTCATGATTATAAAGGTGCCATGACAGTCTTATAAACACCCTAACTTTATAAAATCCCTCCTGTATTTTTTTTTTTTTACATTTTTACTAAATTGCACCTTAAATATGGTGTTACATACAATAAAATAATATAAAAAAACAACTCTTAAATGATATAGAATATAACAAAAGTGCTTTATTTTCCCTTTTGAATACTAATTTTTATTTTTAAAATTTTTATACGCTTTTATTGTTTCAGAAAAATGTGATTCATGCAACCAAATCCCAATCAAAGAACACCCGCCCCATCCCAACAGAGCCATTAAAATAAAATAAAATAAAAAATAATAAGAATGTATTAAATGTATAAAGTATTAAATAATAAAAAATAACTAAATTAAGATTAAATATAAATAAAAATTAAAATCAAAAGTTGGCAATTTTGTTTCAAATAAATAAATAAAAAAATACCATTAAGACATTGACATTTCAACATATACATTCCAATGAAAGTGAAAAATATATTAAAGTTAGTCATTACAAACACATATTAACACAGTCACATTGTGTGGGATAACTAACCGGTCAATCCACTCTTATTTAAAAAAATGAAGGAAAAAGTCCGAAATCTTGTAGAATATGTGCAGTTTTTGTTTGATTGAATATGAATACTAATCTTCATATTGTTATATTTGTTTTATATGAAATGAATAATAAATTCATTGATGTTCCTTAGTCCCTTCCGGGGTCGCCACAGTGGAATGAACCGCCAACTATTCCAGCATATGTTATACGCAGCGGATGCCCCTGCGGCTGCAACCCATCACTGGGAAACACCCATACACTCTCATTCACACACACACATATACTATAGACCAGTGGTTCTCAAACTGTGGTACGTGTACCACTAGTGGTACGCAGGCTTCCCTTAGTTGTACGCGGAGGAATGAAATATGTCATGCACATGCTATACACATTTATAAATTTATCAAAAATGATGGATATAATATGCCACATATGACATATAGCCTATGTTTCTGAGGTAATCTGCCACGTTATTTTAACTGTGCAGAGTTGTAGCTGCTTTATTAGGCCCACTGCGCTACTGTATTTCAATACTGCTCATTTTAGTGGTACTTGAAGAGACAATTTTTTTCTGAGGTGGTACTTGATTAAAAAAAGTTTGAGAATCACTGCTATAGACAATTTAGCCTACCCAATTCCCCTATAGCGCATGTGTTTGGACTGTGGGGGAAACCGGAGCACCCGGAAGAAACCCACGCCAACACAGGGAGAACATGCAAACTCCACACAGAAACACCAACTGACCCAGCCGAGGCTCGAACCAGCGACCTTCTTGCTGTGAGGTAAATGTGCTACCCACTGAGCCTGCATGCAGATCTAGATAGTCTTGCAGTATTAAAACATCTGTGACGTGACTACTTTGAAAATCCTCTAAACTCGGCATTAATGACAGTTGTTATAAGCAGGCATAATAATAAAGGTTTCGTGGCAGTCTTATCAGCACACCTTCGAATAAAGTCTTACTGTAACACCTTATATTCTTTCACACATCTTCAAAATACACAAATATAACATTTGTATTTTCCAAAATTAGGTTTTTCCACGACCGCATTTCCTATTACTCCCTGTTTGTCAACTCTATATATATTTATTTATTTCATTTTTTTGTTTTGCTCGTAGCTTTTTAAAACCAGGACAGTCAAGAAATCCATGCGAGACGGTGCAGGTATTTAGATGTTGCTGTGAAATGATTGCTGGGGGCTATGTTGGTCCAATTAGTGTGTTTAAAGTCACGGGTGAGTTTCTGCGGTGTTCCCAGCTCACCCAGTCAGCACATATGGCCGAGGGCCCTTCATCCACAGAGTTAATTAGACTGTCAGGATCCATCGCACTCACCGCGGACTCCTTTCCTCCCTCCTCCCTCCACATACAGGTGGTCAGATCACCGTTTTAGAGCTGTTACTTGCCATCATGCACTCTCCATATGTCCTGCAAAGACAACTGCTTTCACTCATTTGACCACACAGGCAGGATGATCCATGCTTTCATGTTGTTAATGCCAAATTCTGACCCGATCATCTGAATGTGTCAGCAGAAATGGAGACTCATCAGAGCAGCAACATTTCTCCAATCTTCTATTGTCCAGTTTTGGTGAGTCTGTGTGAATTGTAGCCTCAGTTTCCTGTTCTTAGCTGACAGGAGCGGCACCCGGTGTGCTCTTCTGCTGCTGTAGCCCCTCCGCCTCAAGGTTGGACGTGTTGTGTGTTCAGAGATGCTCTTCTGCAGAGCTCGGTTGTAACGAGTGCTTATTTGAGTTACTGTTGCTGGAACCAGTCTGGCCATTCTCCTCTCAACTCTGGCGTCAACAAGGCATTTGCGCCCACAGAACTGCTGCTCACTGGATATTTTCTCTCTTTTGGAGCATTCTCTGTAAACCCTAGAGATGGTTGTGCGTGAAAATCCTAGTAGATCAGCAGTTTCTGAAATACTTAGAGCAGCCCGTCTGGCACCAACAACCATGCCACGTTCAAAGTCACTTAAATCCCCTTTCTTCCCCATCCTGATGCTCGCTCTGAACTACAGCAGATCGTCTACATGCCTAAATTCATTGAGTTGCTGCCATGTGATTGGCTGATTAGAAAATTGCGTTAACGAGCAGTTAGACAGGTGTACCTAATAAAGTGGCCAGTGATCGAATATCAATATACAGTTGAAGTCAGAATATATGATAGTCCAATATTTCCCAATTGATGTGTAATGGAGCAAGGAATTTTTCACAGTATTTCTTCTAATATTTTTTTGTTTTGGAGAAAGTCTTATTTGTTTTATTTCGGCTAGAATAAAGGCAATTGTAGTTTTAAACCATTTTACGGTTAATATTATCATCCCCCTTAAGCAATATATATATATATATATATATATATATATATATATATATATATATATATATATATATATATATATATATATATATATTGCTTAAGGGGGATGATTTACAGTTAAAATAATTTGCTCATATATATATATATATATATATATATATATATATATATATATATATATATATATATATATATATATATATATGAGCAATATCACACTCGTAGCAGTGCGATATGGCTGTATATTGGCACTGGTGGGAGGCGTGTGTTAGTGCCTTAGTGCCCCCACCAGTGCCGATATACAGCCATATCGCACTGCTACGAGTGTGATATTGCGTTTATACAACAGTTTGACAGCATAATTGTGTATATAAAAACAAAATCAAACATGGACAGTCTCAAAAACAATTTAACAGCTGAGCAAGCATCTTTTAAACTGTAGAGCTGTAGTGTCTGCTTTTTGCTGGCTGTATGTGGGCGGAGTAATACACAAAGGGTAAAGAGGCTGTAGGAGTTCTGATATTGCAGAATATCTGTCAGCCAATCAGGTTTGAGAACCAGGCAGAACTGTTGTATAAATATATATATATATATATATATATATATATATATATATATATATATTTATTTATATATTTATATATATATATATATATATATATATATATATATATATATATATATATATATATATTTATTTATTTATTTATTTTTTTTTGTCTACAGAACAAACCATCATTACAATGATTTGCCAATTACCCTAACTTTAAATGCCTTAAATGTCACTTTAAGTTGAATACTATTATCTTAAAAATATCTAGTCAAATGTCATGTGCTGTCATCATGGCAAAGATAAAAGAAAGCAGTTGTTAGAAATGATTTATTAAAACTATCATGTTCAGAAATGTGTTCAACAGAAATCGGGGAATAGAAATATACAGGAGGGCTAATAATTCTGCCTTCAACAGTATTTAGTACGACGCCTAAAGAAAAAGGCTTTTGTTCTCTGCATTGGAGAGATGCAAACGTGGTCAAGTGAATGTTGGCTCCCTGCTGATAATGATTTCGCTCTTTGGAAAAAAAATAAATGCTGTAAAAGCGTCTGACTGAAAGTGTTAAGGGTGCTCTGGGCACAGACTGCCAGCATCTTGAGCACCGGCTCGTGTAGGAGTAGAGCGAATCGCTGTCCTGGAAACCATGCCATTGCCGCAGCGTATATGCGATTGGTACAATTTAATGGAGTAAGTACAAAAATAAAGTATACTGGAAAAAGCGGAGCATGTATAATTTGTTTTAAAGGGGTCGTGCCATATGCAAAATGTTTTGAGATGAAGCGTAATGAATGTAACTTTCAGAACTGAAAACTTCCAGTCATGCACATCTTTTTTGTACATTTCGATTTGCAATTTAAAGTAGATTTCTGATGTTAGGGGATACAGCTGAAGTGAGAATTATTCGCCCTCCAGTACATTTTTCCCCTAATTTCTATTTAGCAGACAGGAGATTTATTTTCAATTATATATATTATAGTTTTAATAACTCATTTCTAATAACTGGATTTTTTTATGTTTGCCATGATGACAGCACACAATATTCAATTTCAAGATATTAGTATTGAGCTTATAGTGATATTTAAAGGAGTAACTAGCTTGATAAGGTTAAGTTCAGGTGATTAGGCAGGCCATTGTATAACAGTGGTTTGTTCTGTAGACAATCCAAAGCAAATTTTGCTTGTATCAAATATAATTGTTTGAAAACATTGACAGAGACATTTCACCGTGCTGTAATATACAAGCCTACATGAAAAAAACCCAGAAAGAGTTTCACTATTTTGGTGTAAACTTTATTTTCTTCATGGCAAGCAGTGATGGAAAGAGTCCTGAAACATCATACTCAAGTTAAAATACTATTACTTGCCAAAAAATGTAGTCCAAGTACAGTAGTTGTAAATATCTGTTGTAAATATTACTCAAAGTATGAGTAAGAAGTAGCACTTTCAATAGTACTCAAGAGTAAGTGTGTGTTACGCTGGGGAAGATTGATGCGTTTACATGTAAAAAAACAAACAAATCTGCAGTCATAATAAAGAGACATGATCTCAATGTATAATATTTGGCTAGATATTTTTCAAGACACTACTATTCAGCTTAAAGTGACATTTAAAGGCTTAACTAGATCAATAAGGTTAAGTTCGGGTAATTAGGCAGGCCATTTTATAGCAGTGGTTTGTACAGAAGACTTAACTCTAAACTACATTTTGCTAAAGAGTGTCAAATATAATTGTGTGAAAACATTGCAGATACATTTTACATTGCTGTAATATACAAGCCTACACAAAGACTGAAGGTGGCATTTTGGTTTTTGGTCTAAGGAGAAAATTGTCTGGAAAGAAGAGTCGAAAATGGGTTATGCTGTGCTGATTTCACTCTTCCTCCAGCTGTAGATATTTCGTACCGGATGCAGGAAGCACTGCCCTATAAAACCCTTTCATTTTTAATTCACTATCCAAAGTGCAAGAGCGTAGATGGTCAAAATACAAAATAGCTTAATATCCCACTGTATGGGGTATATGCCGAAGCATGCTAATAGGACTTTTAATTTGCCAGGAACCTGGGTTAAGCGCTTCCGGCGAATTGAATGTCAATGCAAAATGCAGTGGGTTTAAGGTCTGTTTTCTTTAAAAATCAGCGATCTCCACGATCCGATTTAAAGTGGCTCTCAGATTGACATTTCCCCTGTCATGTCTTTATATTATGAGCATTTATTTTACCCCAGTATATTCAATGGAGCTTCTGCGTTAGCCTGCCGATTCTGACGGACGCGTGCGAGTAAACGGCTTTTTGTCTCGTTTTACGCTTGAGCAACTAAAGAAATGCTAAAGTTTATTTAACTGAATGTATTTAATGACATTACAACATCAATGCTGTATAAGGAACCGTATAAAATGTAAAAAAGTTCACAATAACAGGACAACGGAAGTGTATCAGCATGGGAACAGCACTAGCTCGGCATATACCCTATTATATTTGCTTATGCATGAACCGTACATAATCAGAAATGCGAAGTCCACTCAAATAAAGCTTTTTTAAAATGTATATTTAAATGTCATAGTGAAGGGACATGATGACAATAACAATATTTGACTTGATATTTTTCAAGAGACTAGTATTCAGCTTAAAGTAACATTTAAAGGCTTAACTAGCTTAATAAGGGCAAGTTCGGGTAACTAGGCAAGCCATTGTATAACTGTTGTTTGTTCTGTAGACAACTGAAACAATTATTGCGTATGAGGACTAATAATATTGACCTTAAAATGGCTTTTAAAAAATCAAGAACTGCCTTTATTCTAGCCGAAATAAAACATTTAAGGCTTTCTCCAGAAGAACAAATATTAAAGGAAATACTGTGAAACATTCCCTGCTCTGTTCAACATCATTTGGGAAATACGTGACTATTTTGAGACTAGTGATTTTGGCTTTAACTGTACATGACCTACCACATGTACATGTCAATGTCCAGTACGCCTGTTTGATGTGGACGTTTGGCTCGCTGGTGAAAGAGGATGTAGGATAAATGCTGTTATTCCTGAGCGGCAGAACAATGAGACGAGTAAAATCTGCCAGCCCTTATGCTGCACGTACCATCTGCACTGTTAGGAAGCAAGTGATTGAAATACAGCCTGAGAAGGTCAAGTTGGTCACGTCAAACCCCATTAATGACTTATTTGAGTAACTTCATGGATGTGACATTTGCAGTACAAACTTAAAATATAAATACACATAGGAAGTATATGTTAGTATTACATTGAAACATCTGTTTATATTTTCCAAAACAGCTCACCAAAGAGTTATAGGATCATAATAAGATCAATCTGTAAACATATTTTAGATTTTAAATGAGGGAAGGTAAACGTGTTACGCATGTGACTGGAAAAGTGGGCCAGTTTACAGTCTTCAATATACTTTGTAGAAATTCTGTGAATTAAACCGCACAACCCAACAGAAATTATGCTCATCAAAATTAATAAGAGTTTCTGTCTGTAGAACAAACATGATTGAGTTTATTTTAGCTGACATTTTTGCATTTATGAGGATAAAGTTAGGTTATGGATGTGACAGATGTGCACTCGCTTGACTTAATCTAATACAGGGGTGTCCAAACCATGGCCCGCGGGCCATCTGCGGCCCGCGATCACTTTTGTAATAAATAACGTAATACAATAAATGACCACCGGGTGTCGCTATGACATGCCTTCAATTAGGCAGCAGTTCCTGTTATGAAGTAAAAACGAACCGAACAAACTGAAAGAAACATAATTCATAATCAAGTTTTGGAGAGCCATGGCACAAGCAAGAAAAAGGAAAATCAACAGTGAGTGCAGGAAACTTAAGTCACGATGGGGCAAAGAATATTTCTTCACAGAGGTCAGTGGAATATGTGTCTGTTTAATTTGCCAGGAATCACTTGCAGTAATGAAGGAATATAATATTAAAAGACATTATGAAACAAAACATCAGGCCTTCAGCTCTTAGCTCTATATATATATGCACGTGTCTGTGTAATGTATGTAATATATGGCCCGGGACAACTTTTTTTTTTTTGCATCTGGCCCTCGGCCCAAAAGGTTTGGACACCCCTGATCTAATATAATTGTTTGAAAACATTGACAGAGACGTTTTTACCGTTCTGTAATTTACACGCCTACAAAAAACCTAGAGGGTCTCGCTATTTTGGTAAAAACTTTTTTTTTCCCATGGCAGGGTTGACATTTGCATGGAAATGCTTATTTGTCAGTCTACACCAGAAGCATGTAGATATAATCACATACAGGCATAATTTATTTGACTTTGTTTTGATTTTAGTAAGGATGCATCAAATTGTTGGCCTCTGAAAATGATCAGCTGAAGGTGATTTTTAGTCAACAGATGAAAATCTGAGCTGAAAAGGGTTATGCTGTGCTGATTTCACTCTCTGTAGACATTTCAAACCAGACGCAGAAAGCACTGCCCTATAAAATCCATTCATTTTCTATTCACTATTAAATAGCTGGCTTTTTTTTTCAGCATCGACCAAAGCGCAAGAGGTGGAGTGAGTCAAACTTCAAATGGCTTAATATCCCATTGTAGTAAATTTGCTTATGAATGAACCATACATAATTGGAAATGCAAAGTCCACTCAAATATGATGATAATGCATAATATTCGTCTAGATATTCTTCAAGATACTAGTATTCAGCTTAAAGTGACATTTAAAGACTTAACTAGGTTGATAAGTTTAAGGTCGGGTAATTAAGTAAGAAACTGTATAGCAGTGGTTTGTTCAGTAGACAATTGAAACAAATATTGTGTAAAGGGGCTAATAATATTGACCTTAAAATGGCTTTAAAAATTTTTTTAACTTGGTCCCACTTTATATTAAGTGTCCTTAACTACTATGTACTTACATCAAAAATAAATACAATGTACTTACTGTGTTTATAATGTATTTGAGAACACTTGTGGTGCTTTTGAGTTGGGATAGAGGTTGGGTTATGGACAGGTTTGGTGGTAAGGGTAGGTTTAAGGGTGTGTTAAGGTGTAAGGGATGGTCAACAGTGTATTTACAAATGCAATTACAAAAGTTAATTACAGATGTAATTACATACATGTATTTAATCAAGCATAAGTACACAATAAATACATGTATTTACACAATAAGTACATTGTAACAATCTATTAGTTCCTGTGTAAGTACATATTAGTTAAGGCCACTTAATAAAAAGTGGGACCTAATACTTTTATTAAAGCTTTAATTCTTGGCAAACAAGACTTTCTCCAGAAGAAAAAATATCATAGAAAATACTGTGAAAAATTCCTAAATCTGTTAAACATCATTTGGGAAGTACATGTCTATTTTGAAGTGAATCTGACACATGAACATGTCTGTTTACACGAATGGCGCAATTTATTCGCTCAGGTCACGTCTGGTCTGAACACAGCATAATAATTCAGTCTTTAAGGGCTTTATTTTAACGATCTAGGCACAAAGTCTAAAGCTCATGCCGCAAAAGCATTAAGGCTGTGTCTGAATCCACTTTATTTTAAGGATGGAAAAATACGCCCTGCACATGGTCTAACAGGGCTGTGCTTATTCTCGCAATGAGTTCTGGGTGTGTTTTAAGCATAACATGCTCAGGAAACTCCAGCAAAGGGATAAATGAACAATAATAATGAAGTGTGGTCAAACAGCTGAGTTACACCCAAACACACGTCCAGTTCATATCCCCCATATGGTGATGCAGACGTCTCCAAAACCCCACAGCTGGACAAATCTACACTTGTTTTTAATAGACAAGTATAAATCTGCATATAATAAATAATACTGCTAATAATAATCACATTAAACAGATGCAGATTATCATGAATAAAATGAAAAAGCCCCCCGTACATCAAGTTGGCATGGATGCAGTGGTTTTTATATTAAATAATAATTTTTTGCATCATTTTATTCCTTTTTTTTTCATCAGTAAAGATATTTGTGTTTTTCTGTACATCTAGTGTGTTTTAAGGGCTTTAACCTGCATAGAATCATAACTAACTGGACTTTAGGGCTGCTTTTACTTGGTTTTACTTGGTTTTATTTCAGTTTCTCAAAATAGCAGCGCTCCAACAATGCGCCTTAACACACCTCCTTTATAGACCAGCACACCCATGAGTCCACAAAGTGACCCACATGGATTTGCTATTTAAACAACGTGGCCCAAAACTTGACAATTACAATTGCGCTGGTCTGAAAATAGCAACAAATCACTTCAAACTCGTCTTGCGCATTTTTGCGCTGGGTCTATAAGGTTTTTTGTGGCTAGTTTAAACTACTTATTTGAGATGAGCTGAATCAACACAATCCCTGAGGTTTTTTTAGGACAACTTAATTGTTACATGTTCAATCCACTTAAATGTATAAAAACAGTTAATCGATTTGTGTTCGGATAACATGAATGAATTTTGTGGAACCCATTTGTACTGTGTAAAAAGAGTGGAGTAAAGCTGCATTTATACTTTCGCCAGGCGCCGCATCGTTCACCTCCGCTGACTCAGCGCGCCTCACGAAGCGGACGAGGCTTTTAAACTTGATGCGTTTGCCGTTGTGATATTCTTTAAAACGACAAAAGAAACTGACTGTAAAGTCAGACGGATAAAAGTAGTAGGAAGAAGTAGGAAGTTTCCGGAACAAATTATTTTTATTTTTTTATTAAAAATTTTGGTCCCACTTTATATTAAGTGTCCTTAACTACTATGTACCTGCATCAAAAAATAAATACAATGTAATTACTATGTTTATGATGTATTTGAGAACACTTGTGGAGCTTTTGAGTTGGGATAGGGGTTGGGTTATGAACAGGTTTGGTGGTATGGGTAGGTTTAAGGGTGGGTTAAGGTTTAAGGGATGGTCAACAGTGTATTTACAAATGTAATTACAAAAGTTAATTAAAGATGTAGTTACATACATGTATTTAATCAAGCATAAGTACACAGTAAATACATGTATTTACACAATAAGTACATTGTAACAAACTATTAATTACTGTGTAAGTACTTATTAGTTAAGGCCACTTAATATAAAGTGGGACCAAAATTTTTAATGATTTTTAGGATTTTTATAACCATTCAAGATTTTTTTTTAATCAAACTTTGATTCATAACTTTTTTTTTTATTCATATCTCAGACAGTTCTACCTATTAAAGTTTATTAAAACATTAATGACAACAGAGCATGGGCTGCTCTACAAATATATATTTCATTATGACAATGCATTTTATTTATCAATCTTTTAACCTTTTAACAAAACCTTTCCTCCCTTCCCATGGCTGTTTCAGTTTCTAACCAAGAATTATTGATCATCAGGTTATTTCTATGATCACGGATCATAAAGATGTGTGTACAGTTTCAGACAAAATCTCTTCAAAGTGTTTCATATTCAGCTCAAATCAAATGCTGCGCCGTGAGAACTGTTCGCTCGAGTCTCAAAAAAAAAAACATGTGCCCCGCCAGTCGAAATCATGTCGCACCCACCCAAAGCAAACCTCTGCAAACTCCGCGATGACGTCACATTCGCCGCGCGCACTCAAGCAAACTAACAGAGGCATCGAGTATAAACCAGCCTTAAAGCTGAGATTGTGCTTTGTGGTGCAAAAGATCTGAGTCTGTTGATGTTTTGAATGGGATCCTGGTCTGATAATGTTCCATTTACCCCTGAGCCTGAAACTCAACCACCTGAAATCACTCCACTCGCACCCGCCGATGAAAAGTCGCGTTTACTACCGCTATTTCTGCCGGCAGTAAAGAGAGATTAAACCCTTTCCTCTGACGAACACTTGCTTCCTACTCTGTATGGCTTTCGCTGATGGATTACCTCAGGGCTACATTACCGCGTACACCAGTCTACAATAGTGCACGTGGGACCACCCTGACCCACATCCCCGTTTCATGTCATCTGACGAGCATTCATCACAGCGCTGAGTACACTTCTAAACAAAATAACCAAAATGCCAGACATTTTCCGAGATCATTAAGTAATGACGACTCCACGTGCATGCCTTACTCGGAAGGTGAATGTTGGGGCATGCATACATTTGCATTCATTTGCATGTTTAAGGCGTGCAGGGACACTGGCAGTTCTTTATAGACGAAGCTGATAAATCAAAATGAAGGGGACTCTTAAAAGAAGCAGTTTGGTTACTGTGGTGATGCAACCGTTCAGTCGGATAGGACGAGAGCGCCTAATTACTTATGAATATTTATAAGTTGCTTCTCTGAAGACCCACCTTGGGAATATAATGGGTCGGATTGGCTCTTGATGGGAGGCGAAGAGCGATACACTTTTCTTTCTCCTCATGTTTTGCTGGCGTTCAGCAGAAGGTGAAGTTATTTGGAAACACCCACAACTGATAAAGTGCTAAGTGCTTTATGGGATTTCTTCCGTGTGGATAATTGGGCCGTTAAAACTGATGAAGTTCATCTCTACTTCAAAACCAAGCTACTTTTAAATCCCGGACTGAAGTGGAATCTTTGTAATTGGCTGATTCACACTAATTCTGCATGCAAAATCATGTTTTTTTCCACCATAATTCCCAAATATTTGAGCCAAAATTAACACTAATTGAGCTAATGCAGTATTATAAAACACTGCCGTTAAATATGAAACACTATTAAACAGAATATTTAGGGGGAACACACACATTTTAGAGACAGTCTATAAAACAAATGTGTTACTGAAGTTTAAAGCACCACACCGGGCACTTCTTGTGGGTTTGATAGACATGCACACAAAGACGAATAGCTTACTGTTCTGAGGTAGTCAGCAACTTCACAACCTTCTGTCCAGCTCTCAGGTGATCCTCACACGTCTTCGCTCTTTCAGCTCTTAATAATCCCCTCCGTTTGGCTTCAGTCTCGACTTTAAATCAGATCAGAGCCCTGTAATAACTCTCTGGGTGTAATTGTTTTCTTTTCATTTAAAGCGTGCCAGAGCAGAACGGTAAAAGAAGAGACCGATAGCATTGCTAATGAATCCTGATCCCCTGATTTCAAGACACCGGCACAGGAATGAAGGATGCGGAGAGCTGGAGACGTCAGATAGGGAAAAAAGACCTTGAATTTTAGATTCTCTGGATTTTTTAAAAATACTTGGTGTGGATTTACTAGGGATGTCCCGATCAGTTTTAATTACCATCAAGTCCGAGTTATTTGATTTTGAGTGTCTATCGATACAGAAACCCGATCCGATACTTCTATAATGCATAAAAAGAATAACGAGTAAAGAAACAGATCCAGAATGTTCCTTATTTGGACTAGAAATGAGGCAAAACAAAGTAAGAAAACCTTTTATTTCCGTTGTGAGCATTCAATTACTATACATGAATACTGTTCGAATCTCCATAAAACCGTCAAATAGAGCTATTTAACTATTTTCTGAAACTGTATTCATATTGCTATATTAAAAGATAAAATAACGCTGATTTTTCCAATATCCTGCAGTCCTAATGTAAATATCAACTTTTAGATTTTTAAAATTAAAAAAATCTAATATCAATACAAATACACCTCAGCTTAAAATGCTCGGCAGGCAATGCCAAGTTTACATATCTCACAGTTTGCTTTGGCAATGATGTCATCATCAACTGTATAATACCTCCAGACTGCAGACATACTCACGTTTCCGCTTTAAGCTGCTTCCATGTTCTACTTTGCCAGCATTTAACCAATGGCGTCTCTGCAACAAAGTGATGTCATGCCGCACACGTTGCTTTTCTGTGTAAAGTCAAGAAAGAGGTCTAACTCTGTGCCACTGCATGTGTTAAAAAATAATGAGAATATATTTGAATAATGACTATATATTCAAGTCCTGACCGGGAGGTGATGTCTGATTCTGATTGAGTCTGAAAAAATAATAATAATAAAAAATATAAATATATAAGTCAGAATTATTCGCCCTTTCGTTTATTTTTCCCCAATTTCTCTTTAACAGAGAGCAGATTTTTTTCCGCACATTTCTAATCTCAATAGTGTTAATAACTCATCTCTAATAACTGATTTATTTTTATCTTTGCCATGATGACAATAAGTAATATTAGACTAGATATTCTTCAAGACACTTCTATACAGCTTAAAGTGACATTTAAAGACTTAACTAGGTTAATTAGGTTAATTAGGCAGGTTAGGGTAATTAGGCAAGTTTTTGTATAACGATGGTTTGTTCTGGAGACTATCGAAAGCAAATATAGCTTATAAAGGGGCTAATAATATTGTCCTTAAAATGGTTCATAAAAAATTTAAAACTGCTTTTATTCTAGCCGAAATAAAACAAATAAGACTTTCTCTAGAAGAAAAAAATATTATCAGACATACTGTGATTTTTTTTTCTTTGCTCTGTTAAACATCATTTGGGAAATATTTACAAAAGAAGAAAAGAAAAAATCAAAGGGGGGCGAATAAGACTTTAAGTGTATATGCATATAGGGGCGTAGCAACTGGTGGGAGCACGGGCGATATGTTCCCCTTACTTTTAGAGACAGACCATATAGAAACCGGTGATTAATAATTATATGAATGTAAACTTTTCAATCTTAAAAAAAAAAATAAAATAAAATTTAGTAAATTTAGAACAACATACAAGGGCAATAACAACATTGTTGACATCAAAACAAAAACAATATAGGAAGAAAAGAAAATACAGTTAATCAAAAAACTAAATTGAATGCTTTAAAATGCTCAACAGCTCTTTTTGCTTTGGCATTTTTTGTTTCTTTTATCGTGCACAGGTAATGACCCATTTCTATTTTGAAGTAAGTAAAATTAGTTTTTTTCACTGCCCGTTTACATTTATGAATAAAAAGTTTTCCATATATAATGGGCAAATAAGCAATATGCCAAACTTTGAAGTCGACTGTTTTCTCAAAAAAAAAATAACACATCTTTTTCTTTGAATTCCAATGCAATATTCATACAGTGCTTCACAAAAAAAAAAAAAAGAAAATATCACACCAAAACAACGGTGTATAAATACAATCATAAAATTAATAACTTTTCAATCTTGTTCAGCTCTCCCCCCCCACTTTCCGCTACACCCCTGTAGGTATATATATACACACACACACACACACACACACACACACACACACACACACACACACACACACACACACACACACACACACACACACACACAAACACACACACTCACCGGCCACTTTATTAGGTATACCTTACTAGTACTGCGTTGGACCCCTTTTGCCTTCAGAACTGCTTTAATCTGTCATGGCAGAGATTCAACAAGCTACTGGAAATATTCCTCAGAGATTTTGCTCCATATTGACATGATAGCATCACACAGTTGCTGCAGATTTGTCGGCTGCACATCCATGATGCCAATCTCCCGTTCCACCACATCCCAAAGCTGCTCTATTGGATTGAGCTCTGGTGACTGTGGGGGCCATTTGAGTACAGTGAACTCATCGTCATGTTCAAGAAACCAGTCTGAGATGATCGGAGCGTTATTTTGCTGGAAGTAGTCATCTGAAGATGGAGACACTGTGCTCATAAAGGGATGGACATGGTCAGCAGCAATACTCAGGTAGGCTGTGGCGTTGATGCTCAATTGGTACTAATGGACCCAAAGAAAATCTCCCCCACACCATTACACCACCACCACCAGCCTGATACAAGGCAGGATGATCCATGCTTTTATAGTGTTGACCCTAATTCTGACCCGACCATCCAAATGTGGCAGCAGAAATGGAGACTCATCAGAGCAGGCAACGTTTTGTCTACATGCCTAAATGCATTGAGTTGCTGCCATGTGATTGGCTGATTAGAAAATGAATGCGTTAATGAGCAGTTGGACAGGTGTGCCTAATAAAGTGTCCGGTTAGTGTAAATTACCGTTCTACTTTCAATATCGTGCAGCCCTAAATCAAATGTAGCAAATGTGGACTGATACACGGCCGCTGGTTGTGAAAATAACCTCACACTCAGCAGAAATACAGAAATACTCTCCGGCTTTTCATCTCTCATCAGAAATCTGCCATTGTTGATGGCTGTCAGAGTGGGCGGATTGATTGAAATCTCCGAGACTTTCCCCATTTGTGTCCTTTTTGCAAGGTTTTAATGTTCTGAGCTCCTCTGTACACGCTCAGCCATTTATAAAGGTGTCCCAAAGCAGCACTTGATCTGACAGCATCTGTAGAGTATGTTTTTTTTTGGCTAGCGCTGCTTTAGGTTCAGCATCCTTTGACTCTGGCGTACAGTGATTGATTAGTTTAGATAAAGTCACGGATGATTGCCTTGTGGGAGAGCGGAGTCACTCATTAACTGCGCATTAAAGTGGCTTCATTAAGCTTTTGGCTCCCGGTGCCACTGTCACTCTGACCATATGTGTCTCCATTACACTCTTGTGTTGGCCATAGCACACCTGCTATTACACACACAGATTTACGTTTAGAGTTATGCATTTGCACAATATTGCACACATTTTTCTGGGGTAAATATTGAGAAGTTTCAGAGGATGGTTTCAATAGCTCTATTTGATGGTTTTCTCTGGATCAAGTTTATAGACAAGTAGTAATACTTTCAAATCTACTCTGAATGTAACTGGGGGCAGTGTAAAGACCTGAGGACAGGTGTGATGTGCTCTGAATCTGGTCAGAATCCTGGCCGCAGTGTTCTGGATGAGCTGTCTGACTCTCTTTTTGGGAAGGCCAGTGTGGAGTCCATTACAGTAATCCATTCTGCTGCTGATAAAAGCATGAACAAATGTACTTCAGTAGTCATAAAGTATTTACAGATCCACTTTTGGATTGATCTCATATGAGAAACTCAAAGATGAGGATTTGCATGGCAGTTAAATCACTGCACAACCTTGGCTTTTGTCAAAGAATTGATATTTACATTAGGACTGCAGGATATTGGAAAAATCTGCGATATATATTTTTTTAATATTGCAATATGAATACAGTTTCAGAAAATAGTTAAATAGATCTATTTGACAGTTTTATGGAGAGTCCAACAGTATTCATGTATAGTAATTGAATGCTCACAATGGAAATAAAAAGTTTTCTTACTTTGTTTTGTCTCATTTCTAGTCCAAATATCTAAAAATAAATCCTAGGTCAAGTAAAAATATGGTTTTGTTTTAAAATTCAGGTGAAAAAAGGGAAAATTAAGATTTTTTTCCTTAAAACAATCTTATCTGCCAGTGGGGTACGTTAAAGAATCCTTTTTTTTTTTTTCACTTTTCAGGGTTCAACGCTAAGGATTTTTCTACTGGTCCGATCGGGTCAATAGTTCAGATTTTTACTTGCCCTGCCAAAATTTTCACTGGCCCCACCAAAAAAGAATTTAAATGTAATAATTTTTTTAGCCCCATATTTTAAATAATGTGTCAAAAATAATGTGTATAATTATTTAAATGTTAAAAATGATTAAAATAATATTTTAAAATGTTTATATATGTGTAATGAGCAAAATGATGTGTTAACAAAACAAAAAGAGCAGTATGGAAAATGTGAAGGTATTTTATTTCAGTTCAAAATTATTTAACAAAAGGTGGCCCCAGTCGGGCCAGTATAATGATATCTTCTACTGTCCCAAGCGTATCACACTGGCCCCGGGTCATCAGGCAGTCCTTAATGTTAAGCCCTGCTTTGAAATCTAGATATTTGGATTAGAAACTTTTTGTTGTTGCATAAATCGTATCCGTTCCATATAAATACTGTGATTAAATACAATTCTGTAGCTCCCGGTCAATTATAAACCAGATGTTTGATCCAGAATAACTAGATTTCAAGACACTTCTATACAGCTTAAAGTGACATTTAAAGGCTTAACTAGGTTAATTAGGTTAACTAGGCAGGTTGGGGTAATTAGGCAAGTTATTGTAAAACAATGTTTTTTCTTCTTCTGTAGACAATCGAATAACAATATAGCTTAAATGGGATAATAATTTTCGCCTTAAAATGGTGTTTAAAAAATTAAAAACTGCTTTTATTCTAACCGAAATAAAACTAATAAGACTTTCTCCAAAATAAAAAAATATTACCAGATATACTGTGAAAATTTCCTTGCTCTGTGAAACATCAATTGGAAAATGTAAAAAAGAAAAAGAAAAAATTATTTCAAAGGGGGGCAAATAATTCTGACTTTAACTGTATATATATATATATATATATATATATATATATATATATATATATATATATATATATATATATATATATATATTTATCCAGTGAGTTGTAATTTCTTTATTTCTTTATTTTACAGTAGATGGCACTCAACGCCTTTATTTATTTATTTATTTATTTATTTATTTATTATTATTATTATTATTATTATTATTATTATTATTATTATTATTATTATTATTATTATTGCTATTGTTGTTGTTGTTGTTTTTAATATTATGCAAATAAATTTACAACTTGAATAAATAAATAAATAAATAAAAATATAAAAGAGGCTATTGTTTTATTGTCTATTTTTACCCATATACTCAAATGCTCACATAAAAGAGTGGGTTCGACGAGTCATGCAAGTAGGCCTTTATGTCATGAGATTATTAAAAACTGCTCACTATAGCACTCTTTTAATTTGCTTAAATCTTTTCTAACTTTAATAATGAGTTTAAGTTCTATTGCTATTTATAGGGAATTTGAGGGTAGAAATTAAGCACACGACTGATTCCTGAGAGAAAACTGATTTCATGTAGTTCTGAATTATTGTACGCTGAAACTGGGATCTGTGTGTGCAGAAATCCACAGATTTTTAGTCCATCATTGAGTCTTTTTATTTACTTGTGTAAATGTGTGTACATTTATATTTATTCAGTTTTATAATTTAATTTCAGTAATATTATTGACTAATATGAATAATATTGACTAATATGAAAATGTCACTACGATTTATTTACAATACAGTGTGTAAAGTCGTATTTTCTGTCATTTAGTTGATATATTGCTTTGTTTACCAAATAAGTGGATCAGATCTAATTGGATTTGCCTTCAGAATAACATTAACATTGAGTAAAAGTTCAAAAGGTGTTATTTTATATTTCATATATTAAGTTTTTAGTTATCGCACTTCCAAAATCTGCAATCTCCTCAGATTTTGGACAAAATTATGCACAGAAATGGTAAGAAATTTCTGCAGATTCTGTCTGGCCCTAATAAACCATCTTAAAAAGTGCTTGTAATGTATTATCAGCTCACACGTGTGCTCTGAATCGTTCCTCAGAATCGATCTGTTCATGTGTTTTGCATGTATTTTAAAATGAAATGTTTGTTGTGTCTCTTCCAGATCGGCCAGTTGGTGTTCAAGGGCATGAAGAGGCTGAACAGAATCCAGTCTATAGTGTTCGAGACGGCTTACAACACCAATGAAAACCTGCTCATATGCGCCCCCACCGGTGCCGGAAAAACCAACATCGCCATGCTCACAATACTACACGAGATCCGCCAGCACCTACAGCCTGGAGGAGTCATCCGCAAGGACCAGTTTAAGGTAAACACACACACACACACACACACACACACACACACACACACACACACACACAAAGACAATATTGTTGAGTGAGCTGTTGGCTTCCTGGCAGCCAATAACTCATTTCCGCACCATTCCTTATGCATCGCCTACCTCAAAACCTAGTTTGTTTAGCTCACGTCAAGCAAGGATAGACTTGAGCATTAAATACGTGTCAGGAAGTTTCTCCAGATGTAAACGGATGCATTGTCTCACGAAGCGCATTTGCACAAGACAGCTTCAACGATGACAGACAGTCTTCATACATCACCATTAAACTCTTTCTTTAAGGCAGCCGGCTTCATATTTCTGTTGTAAATTGTTATTTGTGCCGGTTGCCAGGGAACAAATGCTAGCGAGCCGTCTTCTCATTTATCATAAGCGTGTCTTGTCTCTCTATAGATTGTGTACGTGGCTCCGATGAAGGCCCTGGCTGCTGAGATGACTAATTACTTCAGTAAGCGATTGGAGCCTTTGGGCATCGCCGTCAAGGAGCTGACGGGAGACATGCAGCTGACCAAAGGAGAAATCCTGCGCACTCAGGTAACACCTTTACACGAATGCACCTTCGGCTACAGTTGTAGATTGGGGATATCTGAGCCCCCTCCCCCCTCTGTTTACTCTAGCCGAAATAAAACAAACAAGACTTTCTCCAGAAGAAAAAATATAATAGGGAATACTGTGAAAAATTCCTGAATCTGTTCAACATCATTTGGTAAAGGAAAAGTCACAGGAAGGTGAATAATTTTGCACTCATTGGGTTTTGGACTTGGCTAAACCCAACCGCAACTCATCAATGGCTTCATCTGTTGTCTGACGCTTGGGAATGCTCGTATATCATGATGCTGGCGTAAAGATGTTGTTAAAGATCTCTAGTGGGATGAGGTGATTGGTTTAAATTCTGCAAGCAATGATCCTTGACCTATCACCGTTGAGTCCATGATCAAGACTCTTACCTTGGGGCACTCCATCAGGACTCAACCGATTTTGTGTGTGTGTGTGTGTGTGTGTGATGCTTTTAAGACTGCAGGCCAGTCACGTTTGATGATGGCTTCATTCCACATAGGCTTCATTCATCCATGGAAGCATATGTGTAGCAAAACCCATTTAAAATGTTATTTTAAATAACAAAAATGCATTGCAGTATATATATATTTAAATTAGCATTTTAGAAGACCTGCAATGTTTGGTGCACAATGAAAGTGTTTTTTTTTTTAATTTATTAAGTCCAACCAAAGTTTTAATATGCAAACTACATGCTGATTTTACAATCTAACCAGTTTTAATATGCACATTACATACTGATTTTAACATCCAACCAGTTTTAATATGCAATATACATACTGATTTTAACATCCAACCAGTTTTAATATGCAAATTAAGTACTAATTTTAACATCTAACCAGTTTTACTATGCAAAGAAAGTACTGATTTTATTATCTAACTAGTTTTAATATGCAAATCATATACTGATTTTATCATCCAACCCGTTATAATTTTCTAATTGCATACTGATTTAACCAACCAACCAGTTTTAATATGCAAATTAAGTACAGATTTTATTATCTAACTAGTTTTAATATGCAAATGACATACTGATTTTACCATCCAACCGTTATACTATGCTAATTACATACTGATTTAACCATCCAACCAGTTGTAATATGCAAATTAATTACTGATTTTATTATCTAACTAGTTTTAATATCCAAAGGACATACTCATTTTAATATCCAGCCAGTTTTTAAGATGCAAATTACGTACTGATTTTAAAATATCCAACCAGTTTTAATATGTAAGTTATGTACTGATGTTAACACCCAACCAGCTTTAATATGCAAATTGCACACTGATTTGAACATCCAACCAGTATGGATGAAAATGAAATACTTATTTAAACAACCACCCTGATTTAATATGCAAATCACATTCTAATTTAATATCCAAAGAGTTGCTACATGTAAATGACTCTGATTCTAACATCCAACCACAGTTTTAATATGTAAATAGCATATTGATTTTTACATCCAACCAGTTTTAATATGCAAATGAAATACTGATTTTAACATCCAACCAGTTTTAATGTGCAAGTCACATGCTGATTTAAATAGCCAACCAGTTTCATTGTGCAAATTACATACTGATTTTAACAGTCAACCAGTTTTAATATGTAAATGACATACTGATTTGAATATTTAACCAGAGTTTTAATTTACAAAAATAACATACTGAATTTAACAGCTAACCAGAATTTTAATATTCAAATTGTATATTGATTTAAACAGCCAATCAGAATGTTTGCATTTAAATGACATAATGATTTAAGCAGCCAATCAGAGTTTTAATATGTAAATGTTGTAAGTTATAAAGCCTTAAGATGAGTGTAGTTACATTATTTACTATATTTACTATATTAATTGCATGTGTAATTTGCATATTGAATTGAATTTGCTGACATTTATATATTTTTTTTGCACATGTCATGAAGAATGCAAATTTAAATACAGAAATGCATTTGCATATTTTGCATTGCCATTTTGCATATTCAATTTCAAAATGACTTTTGCCACTGATATGCTTCCACATTCAGCTCTTAGCCAGATTGCTTGTCTGTTTTTTTAAGATTTCTGCATTATTGTTTTAACGCAAATTAGAGATTGTTCCAAATGTAGGTGTATAGCCAAGTCCACAAGGCCGTGCTCTCGTAAAGCACTTGTCTTGTCTTACCAATCAATATGATTGTACAATGGAAACACATCTATTTGCAATGCTGCAGCGCGCACAGTTCCGGGCCAGCAGTTTCAGGACGGAAGTGTATATACGTGACTGAAGAGTGCTGGAGAGCTCAGGATGAAAGCAGTAATAGCCTTATATCAGAGCTGAAGGACTACAAACTGATGATCTCAGTATATTGAGGAGGAGGAGTTTGTTTTGAATCACCGCTCACATTATTTTATAGTGTACTTTCAATTAGGGCTGCATCTTTTCAACTTCTGTTTGACAGAAAGAAGATTTATTTATTTATTTATTTATTTATTTATTTATTTATTTATTTATTTATTTATTTATATATTTATATATTTATTTATATATATTTTTTGTGGAAGGGGGGTGGGGGTTTTGGGGACCTAAATGCACCTCCATTCTGATACCGGCCACTTTATTAGGTTGTCCAACTGCACATTAATGCAAATTTCTAATCAGCCAATCACATGGCATCAGCTTAATGCATTTAGGCATGTAGACATGGTCAAGACGATCTGCTGCAGTTCAAACTGAGCATCAGAATGGGGAAGAAAGGGGATTTAAAAGACTTTGAACGTGGCATGGTTGTTGCTGCCAGACGGGCTATTTCAGAAACTGCTGATCTACTGGGATTTTCACGCACAACCATCTCTAGGGTTTACAAAGAATGATCCGGCAAAGAGGAAATATCCAGTGAGCGGCAGTTCTGTGTTGCCTTGTTGATGCCAGAGGTCAGAGGAGAATGGTCAGACTGGTTCCAGCAACAGTAACTCAAATAAGCACTCGTTACAACCGAGCTCTGCAGAAGAGCATCTCTGAACACACAACACGTCCAACCTTGAGGCGGATGGGCTACAGCAGCAGAAGAGCACACCGGGTGCCGCTCCTGTCAGCTAAGAACAGGAAACTGAGGCTACAATTCACACAGACTCACCAAAACTGGACAATAGAAGATTGGAGAAACGCTGCTGCTCTGATGAGTCTCCATTTCTGCTGACACATTCGGATGCTCGGCTCACAATTTGGCCTCAACAACATGAAAGCATGGATCATCCTGCCTTGTATCAGCGGTTCAGGCTGGTGGTGGTGGTGTAATGGTGTGGGGGAGATTTTCTTTGGGTCCATTAGTACCTATTGAGCATCAACGCCACAGCCTACCTGAGTATTGCTGCTGACCATGTCCATCCCTTTATGAGCACAGTGTCTCCATCTTCATGTCATAAAGCTCAATCATCTCAGACTGGTGAACATGACAATGAGTTCACTGTACTCGAATGGCCTCCACAGTCAGCAGAACTCAATCCAATAGAGCAGCTTTGGGATGTGGTGGAACGGGAGATTGGCATCATGGATGTGCAGCCGACAAATCTGCAGCAACTGTGTGATGCTATCATGTCAACATGGAGCAAAATCTCTGACGAATATTTTGTGTGTGTGTGTGTGTGTGTGCGTGTGCGTGTATATATATATATATATATATATATATATATATATATATATATATATATATATATATAAACATATATATATATATATGTGTGTGTGTGTGTTATTATTATTATTAATATTATGGGTTTTGTTGTATTTTTGTTTTAAAACTTTACAATTATAAATTAACATAATCATCATGTATTTTAAGTACTGTATTTATTTAATTTGAACAACTATTATTTGTTTATTTATTTAGTTTGCACAAACAGCAATCGTCATGTTTTGAGCGCTGTAGATTCATGCATTAATGGACAGACGGAGACCTCTGAGAGCACTTAATTGTTAAAACAAGAGCGAGGTGAAGAATAGATTTAGAGGATTGTAGAGAACAAGTCGGAGTCACAGGTCAAGCGGTGTGAGGAGTGTAATATCAATTGCTGAATAAAGGGAAATGATCCTCATGCGTTCCCACAGGAAGCTCCCCTTTTCTCTGACCATATCAATTGAGTGCCCTCGCCGCGCTTCCCAAACAGCAGAGCAAACAAAGCCACCGAAAAAACAAATAAAAATGGAGAGATGTGAAGCAAGGAGACGTGTTGTAGAATAATAAGGCGTCATTGCTCTTTCCATTGTGCTTTACTGCCCCCTCAGCCCTGTGTTTTTCAGACATCGGCAGCCTTGCACAATATACTGCTTTAAAAAATGACCATCTCTGCAGTGGTTAGCTGGGAGAATATCAAGTATCTCGCCTATTTTTTTGCAGCATTGGAGATGTCTCTGAGGTGTCTGGGGTAGACGCTGAGACAGGAAAAACAAGTGGTCATTACTAGCAGACCTCACAGTTTGGCTGGCGGACGTGGTGTCAGTGTGCGTGTGTATCACACTGTGTTTTAGTTAATTGCTGGAAATGGCGTGGAAGGCATAGGGTGATGGGTCGTGCCTTATAGAAACCCTCAAGGTGGTCATTAGATATTGATTGGTGGTTTTGCATCGGAGCTGGATCTCCCAGAGCTGCGCGAAGTTAACAGCAGGTTGTGACCTGGCCATGCTATTATTTATTGTTGCTCTGCTTTAATCACAGTGTTGTTTTCATTTGCTGATTTTTCTTTCTCACGCACTGTATTATCCTCTATGCCTCTTTTCAATATTCCAAACACTATAAACAATGTTAGGTTCCACACAATCAATTTGATCAATGAAGAAATTAAGTTAAAGTTTTTTTTTTACGAATTTCAGTGGATTTAACATAAAGTTGTCCCCCAAAAAAACTCAATAATTATTTTGTTTTAGCTCAAATTAATTAAGTATTGTGAACAAACAGCAAAATGTAATGTTTTGCAATCCAAAAATGTCATTATAATAGATGTGAATGGGGCAAAAACAGCCCCAAACATAATGAAAGGGTAGTGTATTTGAAGAATACATGGCTTTGCTATCTAAAAATGTCTTTATAATGGCAGAAACATATCCAAACATAACAAAAGGGTTGTCCATTTGAAGAATACACGGCTTTGCAATCAAAAAATGTCATTATAATAGAAGTCAATGGGGCAAAATCAGCCCCAAACATAACAAAAGGGTAGTCCATTTGAACAATACATGGCTTTGCAATCTAAAAATCTGCTTATAATTAAAATCAATGGGGAAAAAACAGCCCTAAACATAATGAAAGGGTAGTCCATTTTAACAATGCATGGCTTTGCAATCTAAAAATGTCATTATAGTGGCAAAAACAGCCCTAAACATAACGAAAGGGTAGGCCATATGAACAATACACACCTTTGCAATCCAAAACTGTGATATAATGAAAGTCAATTGGGCGAAAACAGCCCCAAACATAATGAAAGGGTAGTCCATTTGAACAATACACAGCTTTGCAATCCAAAAATGTCATTATAGTGGCAAAAACAGCTCTAAACATGACAAAAGGGTAGTCCATTTGAACAATACACAGCTTTGCAATCCAAAAATGGGATAATAATGGAAGTCAATGGGGCAGAAACAGTCCCAAGCATAACGAAAGGGTAGTCCATTTATAGAATACACAACTTTGCAATTAAAAGATGTTATATTAATGAAAGTCAATAGGGCAAAACAGCCCCAAACATAACGAAAGGGTAGTCCATTTGAACAATACACAGCTTTGCAATCCAAAAATGTGATTATAATGGCAAAAACAGCCCCAAGCATAACAAAAGGGTAGTGCATTTGCTTAGAGTGTATTAAGTTTTTGAAAGATTTGAAAGCATTTTCCTGTAATATGTGTCAAATTAAGATGCGTGAACAAAAATCATTCTATTTGCTGAAACATAGAGCATGTTGTGGCTGAATTTAGTCGAAAAAACACCAGAGAGTGGATGAAAACATCCCCAACAGCACACAAGAGTTAAATTCACTTAATCTACTTGTTATTTTAAATCAGCATGAAACAAATGTTTTCTGATTTATTGTGCTGTAGATGCAGGTGAAGCAGGATCTGAATGTGTAATTGAGTCATTGTTGTCTTGCTGTTGTAATTGAAAGTTTATTCTACCTACGTCAGTTATCAATAGGGACGCAGTGAAATTAAATTTCTCAACCGAATCCATAAGTACTCAAACGTTTTGTAATAATACTTGTATATTTGTATTAAATAATTTAAGCCATTGTTTTAAATAAAAGTATAAGGACTTATAAAAGTTACCTCAATAAAAATATGCTTTGTTCAAAAATCTGTTTGGCGGGTCAAATCTCATTATATTTTAGATATCAGTTGCGGAGGGTGGGCTGTAAATGGCCTGCTTGTGTGCAGTTTGAGACCCCTGGTTTAGGGTATTTCATTTTCTGGTGTTAAACTGGTGCACAGGTCATATTTGTGAGTCAACAGGATGGTTAATTTATTTTGGTGCAAACCTGATTTTTCCAACCTGGTATTAGTAAGGTGTACCTAATAAAGTGGCCGGTGAGTGTATATAGATGAATATATGAGTAGAATATTGGGCTATTTTGAACTTTGACCATAGTGCATGTACAAACTGGTCAACAGTGTGCTCTGCGGCTCATTTGTTTTGGTTGGTGCAGCAACAAATTCGCCCTTGCATGATCCAAACCATTGAAATGATTGGGTTTCATAGGGCAGCGCAGTGCTTTCCGTGTCCAGTGTGAAAGCCAGATTACATTATTCAGTGTCTACAGCAGGAGGGCGAGTGAAACTAGTGAAATCAACATAAGCTCATTTTTTATAGCTCATATTTTTCAAGTGAAACCCAAAAATGCCATATTCAGCAGGCCGAAATTTAGGTTAACATGCTTAATTTAAAATCATTAGTGCTTTAAAAAGTTCTTGAATTTGGTGAAAGAGTTGGAACCATGGCACTGTACTCTTCATCCACCAATACACACAGCTGACTCCAGTACACACACACACCTACTCAAGCCTCACCCCCTCCCCGTGCTGCTTTCAGAGATCTTGTCATTTCCCTCAGCTTGGATCATAGCACTTTGTCTGTCTTCTTATTTCCCTGTTGCCATAGTAACCGCTGTACAGTAAAACGCCTAATACACAGAACACACACAGCTGTTCAAATAACCCCATTGAAGACTAAATTTGTGCTGTCAGAGGCGGCGCTGACATTTAAATAAGAGGCCATAGGTTATAAGAGGGAAAAGACGGAGATGTTGGCTTGATAATTAGATTATGGAGAAATCAAAGATCTGTCAGCTCGGCTAATAGTGGATACGGGGAAAACTTTGATAAGGAGTATAATACGTTATTTTGGCATGAAATGAGTGTTCTTAATGACTGTCGGGATGGCTTTGATTATAGATTTTTCTCTTGATTATATACAAAATAATTGCTTTTCAGAAGATTCAAAGTGCAGTGGTAATAATGCAAATTTAAGGCACACACGCACACACACACACACACACATGGTTATTTATTGATAATAAATATTTTATTTATTTAATTATTTATTTTATTCGTTTATTAGTTTATTTATTTTTATTTTTTATTCATATATTATTTTTATTTACTTTTTATTTGCAGATTTTTTTTTATTTATTTTATTTTATTATTTATTTATTTATATATTTATTTATTTTTTATTGTTGGATTATTTAATTTATTTATGTATTTATGTTTATTTGTTTATTGATTTTAATATGAATTAATATATATATATATATATATATATATATATATATATATATATATATGTATATATATATATATATATATATATAATTTATTTATTTTAATTATTTTATTCCTGTATTTGTTTATTTATTTATTTTATTATTTATTTATTTTAATTATTTTATTCCTGTATTTGTTTATTTATTTATTTTATTATTTATTTATGTATTTGTTTATTTATTTAACTTTTTATTTATATTTTATGTTTATTATTTATGTTTAGTTGTTATTATCATTATTTATCATTTTTATTTGTTTATATATTTTAATATTCAATAATTGACTAATTAATTAATTTTTATTTCTTATTTATGTATTTGTTTGTTTTTATTATTTTTTATTTATTATGTTATTTTTTTGTATTAATTAATTAATTTATATATATTTTTTATTTTACTATTTGATTATTTTATTTATTTATGTATTTATGTTTATTTATTTATATATTTTATTTATTTAAAATTTATTTTTATTTATGTATTTGTTTATTTTTATTTATTGATTTTTTTTTTTTCATTATTATTTTTCAATTTAATATATTCATGCATTCATTAATTAATTAATTCATTCATTTTTTGATAGATGGTAGCATTGGAAATGAGTAAAGAGGGTAATCACAGACAGTGTTAAGCATTTTTCAATTGTCTTGATGAATGTAACTTTCTTTAGTATTTGTATGACAAAAGGTGCATTTACTGTGCTTCTCTAAATTGATTCATCCAGAACTGTAGAATTAATTTACAGTATTATTTAAACAATTACAATATAATTAACTTTAATTAAATCAAATTACATCAAAGTTAAAGGTAATTCAGCGTAGTTCACAATAATTAGTGCTTCAATGCAGCTTTAGATCTATATGGCATTACAGTCGAAACCAGAAAAATACAATAAATGTATTAGTTTCTAATATTTTATTAGTTACTTATACATTTAATTAACTAACTTATAACTAATTACTTTATCAGTTAAAGTATATATAATATATATATATATATATATATATATATATAAATATATATATATATATATATATATATATATATATATATATATATATATATATATATATATATATATACATTGTTAACCTGCAGTTATATAGTATATAGATGATGTCTATTTGTCTGATCAGTAAAGTAATCCCTTAGTTGACTGTATTAGTCGAAAAGTAATTTATTCACAGCAATTAGTTGCTTTGAACACTGCTCAAAGCTTAGTAAGGCTGAAAAAGACTCTTGTCACAGCATTTCTTGTCATATCAGATACATATAATTCACTGAGCATTACTGAATATTCCACTGACATCAGATCAATTACAGTCCTGCTTGTCAAAATGACAAGAAATTCTCATTTATTAGCGAGACTGCACACGCTGACTTCTTAACCCTCATGTTTTGTTTGTGACGTGGAGCAGAAGTTGATCATTGAATAAGTTTAGCTTTTCTTTGCAAATACTGAAAAAACAAAACTTTTTACATATGAGAAAAATTCTGGCACATGCTGCGTTGCAGGACTTTTTTTTTTTTGAACATCTAGCCAGCTCATAAAACGTACCCAGGTCTACATTTCTAAATGCAGCGAAATATGTAACCAGAGCTACGTCTGCTCACACTTTTTATTTTTGCAAATCCTCCAGAGGGCGCTGTGTACACTTTTTTTTAATGATCTCAAATTTCTCTCGCGTGTCTTCTTCTCACATCAATCCACTCAATATACGCTTTAGCCGATCAGGCCAGCTTGCTGTCGACTGATTGTCCTACTGACCCTGCCCACTTCCCCGAACCCAACCAATAGTGTTTTTAAAAGCAGTGTAGAAAAAGCCCGTGATTTCACCACGTTTTCAGCCTGTTGTTTATATGTCTATTTATTTGCTTTTGTTTTACCTGGTTTCTGGAACTATTTTTCGCCAAGCTCAAACCCCGCAGTTAACTCCACTCTCCGTCCCAAGTACATCGGCGTATGCAGCGAGCCACTGTGCAAACTAGTAACACCAGCAAAGCCGTCCGGACAGAGGTAAGCAGTCAGCAGTGTTGCGTAAACAGAAACCGAAGCCCTCTGCTGCGTCATACCGCCCTATTGTGTTTGTTTTACATGCAAAATAGTCAGACGCACCTCTGACTACATAAATCATGCTCTCCAGAAATGTAGACGGGGTACTTATCCACAACGAGCTTGTGCTAGAAATGTACTGCCATCTGACAACTGAGAAATGCATTCATGTTATTCTTTTTGTATTGTTACATACATCAAGTATAGCTTGTTTGGTGCACACCAGCGGTTTCTTATATGTTTTTAAAGGAACATTTACTCTACGTAGAAGAAAGTAAGGATGCATAGCAAACTCTTATTTTTTTGGCTGGCTTTTTGTTCTTAAAAAGGTGTTCACTGCTCACTCTAATATCTGAGCTCTGCAGTTCTTAAAGCAAGGCAAGCGAGAACGATTGTGTTTGTGCTGGAATTAATAGTGGGTCAGATCCTGTGATTTCCCTCCTCAACCTGGCATCGTGGGGCTGTGTGATGTTCAGTCATGATGACAATGTAATGGACATGCTGTCTGCATTTGAGGACTGGTCCACGTTGGATCTTCCGTTTTTTTTCCCCCCTGAAATGTGACAGCAAGTTATTATTCCAGGGCATGTCCCATTTTACAGACACCGCCTAGATCAAACTACATATTCCCCCAGTTGAAGAGATGACACAATTGCTTCCCACAAAATGGAAGTGTAATCTTATTTCTTCTAAAATCACCATACCAAGTTCAGCTTAAACTAACACTCCACTTTTATTTGAAATTAGGCTCCTTTTACAACTTCCCTAGAGTTAAACGGGTGAGTTTTACCATTTTGTGAATTCATTTAGCCTATCATTTTTAGCACTTTTAGCTTAGCTTAGCATCAATCAGTCAGATTAGACATCTCGCTCAAAAATGACCCAAGAGTTTCAACAATTTTCCTGTTTAAAGCTCGACTCGTCTGTAGGTACATCATGTGCTAAGACTGATGGATCGATTTTCTAGGCTGATATGGCTAGGAACTATACTCTCAATCTGGCGTAATAAAAATTGCTTAATTCCTTGCAATATCATTGTGCGTTCTCCAGCAAAGTTCCTTGATTGTAACGCCAGAATGAGAGTATAGTTCCCATCCATATCAGCCTAGAAAATACCAACTTTATTATTTTCTGTCAGTCTTACAGTAGTACTGTTGCAAAAACCAGCCCTTGTAGATCACTGGAGAACACTCATTGTGACCCGGACTACACATCTGCCACCCAACTGGACTACATATCCCATCATGCACATCACACACGCACCAGTTCCAGATTGCTACTGATTTCAAACACAGCTGGATTTTTTTTCTAGGCCAATACGGGTAGGAACTATACTCTCTTTCCAGCGTTAATAATCAGTGTACATTACTGACGTGCCATGGCTTCAGCAGGTGCAATGATATTACACAGTGCCTGAAAATCGCCTGCTTTCTGGCAAAGCCATTATGCCTTCTGCAGCTGTGATCACCAGCCATCCAGCTCTTGTAGATTGCTGGAGAACACTCACTGTCACCCGAACAACATAACTGCTTCCCAACTGGACTACATGTCCCATCATGCACCTCACACACACACCTGTTCCAGATAACCACTGATTACAAACACAGAGCTGGATCTAGTTTCTAGGCTGATATGACTTGGAACTATACTCTTAATCTGGCGTAATAATCAAGGGACATTATTGCATGGCTCCAGCAGGTGCAGTGATATTGAGCAGTGCCTGAAAATTGCTGAATTCCTTGCAATATCATTGTGCGTTCTCCAGCAAAGTTCCTTAATTGTAACGCCAGAATGAGAGTATAGTTCCCATCCATATCAGCCTAGAAAATACCAACTTTAGTATTTTCTGTCAGTCTTACAGTAGTACTGTTGCAAAAACCAGCCCTTGCAGATCACTGGAGAACACTCATTGTGACCCGGACTACACATCTGCCACCCAACTGGACTACATATCCCATCATGCACATCACACACGCACCAGTTCCAGATTGCTACTGATTTCAAACACAGCTGGATTTTTTTTCTAGGCCAATACGGGTAGGAACTATACTCTCTTTCCAGCGTTAATAATCAGTGTACATTACTGACGTGCCATGGCTTCAGCAGGTGCAATGATATTACACAGTGCCTGAAAATCGCCTGCTTTCTGGCAAAGCCATTATGCCTTCTGCAGCTGTGATCACCAGCCATCCAGCTCTTGTAGATTGCTGGAGAACACTCACTGTCACCCGAACAACATAACTGCTTCCCAACTGGACTACATGTCCCATCATGCACTTCACACACACACCTGTTCCAGATAACCACTGATTACAAACACAGAGCTGTATCTAGTTTCTAGGCTGATATGGCTAGGAACTATACTCTTAATCTGGCGTAATAATCAAGGAACTGACTTATCATGGCTCAAGCAGGTGCAATGATATTACACAGTGCCTGCAAATTGCTTGAATTCTCATAATATTTTTGTGCTTTCTGCAGACATGGTACAGCAGCAAAGTTCCTTGATTATTACGCCAGAATGAGAGTATAGATCCCATCCATATCAGCCTAGAAAATACCAACTTTATTAGTTTTTTCCGTCAGTCTTACAGTGGTACTGTCACCAGCCCTCGCAGATCGCTGGAGAACCCTCACTGTCACCTGAACTACACATCTGCCACCCAACTAGACTACACATCCCATCATGCACATCACACACGCACCAGTTCCAGATCACCACTGATTACAGACAGAGCTGAAGCTTGTGTGCTTTCTATAAATACACACACTTTGCTGAGTCTTGTTTTCTGTAAGTGAGCGTTTCAAAGCATTTTTCTGTCTAGCCTTATGTTTTTGACCCTTGTTTTGTTTATTGTTTATGTTGTTTTGCCACATGCCCCAACCATTCGCCTGTTTAAACGATCACTCTCTGGATATCCTTCATGCTCCTGTCTGTTCCTGTTTTGACCTCGCCTGTACGACCATCCCAAAATAAAGCTGCATTTGGATAAAGGCAGAACGACATATCGTTTGAGCATCGATATCGCAATGTGTATATGCGCAAAAGTCACATGGCAGGATTAGATTATTAATTAAAACATAAAGATATTTTTAAACATTATTTTTGCAAATTATTTATACAGTGATGTGCATGGTATTTTACGTTCGATTGTTCAATTTATGCACTTCAATACTGTTAGACTCTCCACAGAACTATGAAGCACTGATATTTAACTTTGATTTTTGTGTAGTTATAGATGCTTTTGGTTTATTATATTTCATGCAGACGCACGACATAGAAAAAGACTTGATCATGGTCTGAATTGGAGAAATGGCTCTCTAAATAAAGCTATTCAACTCATACGGTAAAATTATATTCATAGCAAAACAAAATATCGTAATGTCAGATCTGTCCAATATCGTGCACTCCTAATTTGGAGTCCTCACCTCTGTTGCCGACCCTTCTCATTACAAGTACACGATGTAACTACAAAAGAGTCAAGCCTAAATAGGAAAGTTTTAAGTAAGTGGCTAATGGTCTAATCCAATTCAATGATCTATGCTAAGCTAAGCTAAGAGTGCACTGAGATCAGCTGAATCTGTTCAATAGATTGCATTGGTAAAACTCAAATAAAACTTAAATACAGTGATGCTTTCTTGTAAATGCAGTGTTGCGCTCTTCGCTCGTATGCACCTGACACTTTATTTCAACTCCATCCTACAAGGACTCAATAAGAAAACCGATATTTACTATAAATGTACCACAATAATGTTGCACTTCATGCTTCAACCTTAACACTTTTGCACAATATTATTCCTTTAATGCATCTTTTCCATATCTGTCTTGCACAATATACTCCACAACATTGTTAAGTCGCATGTAAAAGTACTTGTGTAGCTTGTCTTATGTGTATAGATAAGTATATTAGTTATGCACATGTTTTTTTTTTTCCATATAGCTCTTATGTCCTGTGTTGTGCTTGTGTTTATGATTATTTATGTAGCACCGTGGTCCTTTTAGTACAACATTTTGTTCCTCTGTTTGTTCACACATGTAGCGGAATGACAATAAAGCTCGACTTGACTTGACTTTAAAGACATGGACAAGCAGAGAACTTTGAGCTAGGAGTTATTCAATAATCAGGCTCACAAAGAGGCATCTCGGTTTGGCTGTGATTCCACATTCAATACTGTACCAAAAAAGCAATCCCCTGCTGATGAAATGGATCAGAAGATTTTATTTTTCTTTTCTTATGTCAGATCTTGACCTCGGGGTTCTGCTCAAGATGTTGAAACACTATTGATCCCAAATGTGGAAGATCCAGCCAGAGGCAGGTTTGTGACAGTGGATCTGAAAGATGCATATTTTTAGATAATTGCACGTCAGCGGCACTATCTGAGATTCACCTTTGGGTGGGGGGGTTAAGACTTCATGTTCTTCTTAATGGATTGTCAGAGTGTTTACATTTGAAGCTTTTATGGCTTTTTAAGTCTCAGAGTGTACCTGAAAAAAAGCTCACACATCCCTTATCATTGGACTTCCTTTTAGACTGGATTTACATTTGGTGGAGATGAAAGCACGCCGCATAACAGTCCATGTCTGCTCCTTTCTGAATGTATTATCTATGTGAGTTCATACTGGCTTTTCTCCATAGGCGTTTGAGCTTGATGTGTTCAGCAGCTGTGGTCAGTCCTCTGGGCATCCTTCATTGCAGATGGTTTTAGAGCTGGGTCAATCACAGAGTTTGCTCATGTCATTGACTATTTGTGTCTTGCTTAGATTTGCTGCAGTAGGCAAGAGAGAATCCACACCGTTATACTATTTACATTACTTTTCTTTTTTTCTTTTTTTTCTTTTTCTTTCTTTCTTTTCTTTCTCTCTTTTTCTTTTTTTCTGTTCTTTTTTTTCTTTTCTTTCTCTCTTTCTTTTTTTCTTGTCCTTTTTTCTTTTTTTCTTTTCTTTTTTCTACTTTTATTCCCTTTTTCTTTTTTGTTTTTTTCTTTTTCTTTTTTTCTACTTTGCTTTCCTTTTTCTTTTTTCTTTTCTTTTTCTTTCTTTTTTTCTTCTTTCCTTTTTTCTTTTATTTTTTACTTGTCTTTTCTTTTTTTCTCCCTTTTCTTTTTCCCTTTATTCTTTTCTTTTTTCTTTTCTTTTCTTTCCTCTTCTTTTTTTTCTTTTTTATCCCTTTTTTATTTTTTCCTTTTTATTTTCTTTTTTTCCTTTCTTTTCTTTTCTTTTTCTCTTTTTCTTCTGTCCTTTTTTCTTTTTTCTTTTTTTTTCTTTCTTTCTTTTTTCTTTTTTCTTTTATTTTTCTCTTGTCTTTTTTGGCGCTTTTCTTTTCTTTTTCCCCTTTTCTTTTTTTCCTTTTTAATTTAATTTTCTTTTCTTTTCCTTTTTCTTTTCTTTTTTTCTTTTTTATCCCTTTTCTTTTCTTTTTTATATTTTTCTTTTCTTTTTTCTTCTTTTCTTTCTTTTTTCTTTTTTTCTTTTAATTTTTTTCCCCTTGTCATTTCTTTTTTTCGCTTTTTTCTTTTTCCACTTTTCTTTTTTCCCTTTTTTATTTACTTTCTTTTTCTTTTTCTTTGTTTTCTTTTCTTTTCTTTTTTTTCTTTTTATTCATTAATTTTTTTCACCTTAGTCCCTTATTAATCTGGCGTCGTCACAGTGGAATGAACCGCCAACTTATCCAGCATATGTTTTACGCAGTGGATGCCTATCCAGCTGCAACCCATCACTAGGAAACATCTCATTCACACACAC
>NC_141036.1:1782500-1800000 GCF_052040795.2 Danio rerio | reverse complement strand
TCGGCTGGGTTAAGGAAAGGGGCGACTGGGTCATAGATGCTCACAAAAATGAGGCTGAGATGCAGAGATGTACACTGCAGCCTTTAATGGATGACACACATAAGACAAAGTGCCTAAGAAATGCATCTGAGAAAAAGAAAATGCATAAAAATATAGCCCCCGGTACATATTTCTCAGTTCTCAAATATGTAGCCCTGGGCACATATCTCCAATGAGCCTGAGTTGAAAATGACGGGACTTTGCACCAATATTTAACGCCTTAAAAAAGCATGTTTTTCATTGTGCACTTGAAATAGCTGGAGGTGTTGCTGGAGGTGGCACCGCAGAGAACAGAGGTAAACATCTTATAAACGTATTGTTTGGCAAATGTACTATTTTAATTTGCTTCAGGAATTAATAGACGACTTGAAACAAACGAGTGACTTCCATCAGACAGTCTGCAATCTGTTCTGCTTGCGGATAAACTGTCAAAAACTCAAACAGTTGTCAAAATATACTTATCGTCGACTCTCTTAAAGACAGTGGGATATGGCTTATGTATGTAAGCATATGGTGTGCAAACTGAGAGGATGGATGCGGCATACAATATATGTTCTGAAGTATTTCACCTTTGCAATTAAATATTGTTTTTGTCACTGTTTTGACAATATGCCTATTAATTAACCAATGAGTAAATAAATCAATAGGCCTAAGTAAAATTTAACTATAATTTAATTTGTTGTGTATCATGAGTATCTGTTATTCTCTATATGTTAAGAAAATATCGAAAAAATAATAATAATCCTAAGTGATAATAATCCTAAATAATAAGTTTGCATTTGAAAACACTATCGGTTGGGTTGGTGGAATATAGTCGCTCGCAGAAATGCATGTAAAAGGATTTAGTCATCTAAAAAGGGTATTTTTTGACTATTTTGACAATATGCCTTTTATTTGACCAATAAGTAAACCAATAGTTCTAAATAAAATTAAACTATATTTTAATGCATTGTGAATCACAAATATCTATTGTTTTTTTAGCGTCTCCACATATGTTAAGAAAATATAGGAAAAATAATAATAATAATGCACGGTCTCTGGTTAAAGTAGATCAAGTGCGTCTTAAGGATTATCTCTGCATATGTGCCACTGATTTGTGCTGCACCTATTGTGTATAGGTCGATATGTAAATATTATGTTACATTACATTGCATTAGTTTGTGCATTGTCTTTAAAACATGTGTAGAATTGTCCACTCCAATCAGGAAAGCTTTGGAATTGTGTTCTCATGCAAACTTGGGAAATTCAGTTTTATCCCATGGAACCCTGCTGGGCTCAGCTTGAAGGAGTGACCTGGGTCTGTCCGTAAGGGGCCGGTGCATTGTGGAATTGTTGGTGGTCGAAGGTTAGGACTATGACAGCCTGATCGTTGGGCACAGAAACTGGCTCTTGACATGGAACTGAACTTTGGTGGTTAATGATCGCTGAAGAACGCATACTGAGACACAGCCATTGCATTTTGAGAGTCACACTACTAAATTGGTTGCCATTTCTAATCACAAGCTATTTGAACTTACACGCGTTTACCATATCACTGGTGCAATATGAAAAAGGTAAGAACTTGTATAATTCAATAGTCCTATGACCAAACTGCAAAAAATACTTCAGAAATAGTCAAATTAAGTTAGTTATTTATTAAAACAATCAAAATAAACTGTCAATGGGGTATGTAGAATAGTTTAATTTAGTGGATTATTTGGCTTACTCCATTGGCAGATCGTTTAGCTTGATTAGCACTTAATTTTGACTTAATATTTCTGAAAACAAGACCAGACTTTATTTATTTATTTTGCTTGTCTAGAAAATTCTTCTTAATTTAAAACGTTTTAAATATTTGAACTGGAATAAAGACAAAAACTTTACTTCTAGTTAAGTTTTGGGTGCCAATATACAGTTACTGCTCCTGTAATTTAATCTACCGTTTGTGTTTATGCATCTTTACATATATAAAAACATTGTGTTCTTCAAAATGGAGGCTTGAACATCTGCTTGACTTGATCCATATAGCATCCTATAAAGGTTCAGTTATATTTAGACCACCTGAAATAGTGCGGCACTGTGGGTATTTCAGCTCTTTGTCATTCTTTTCAGGGCAAACATGCCTCTGTTTTATGTAAATTAGTCTTCATGTACTTTGCGCCTATATTCCTCTCTTCTTTATTTAACTTTGGTTGCGCGTCCGATTTATCATTGTCAAATTTGTTTATTTCAGTGAATTGGGAGAGCTGTGTGTCCATCCCAATAATGTAGTTGAGGTCACTTTCTGCCTTTTCAGATGTATGGAGCTCAGTCTATAAGTCATATGACATAAAAGCACTGCACGGTTGATCAAAGGTTATTTTCCTGCATATTCTGTCAGTGTGTAATCAAGCCAGAGTCTGTGGTTGTTTTTTTTGCTATTTCTGAATTTTGTAAAAAATGGATTAATGTAAATTTACACACCTTTACACAAGTAAATTATTAGACTCAATAATGGACTAAAAATCTGCGCATTTCTGCGCAATCAGATTCCGTGTGGGCCGAGTAATCAGTAATAAATCTCCAGCAGCTGCATTCAGATGGAGCAGTGTTCACTGCACTGAGCCATGCTTCACTACGCAAAAAAATCTACCCAATGTATACACAATTAGGGGTGGGGTTTGGGGCCACGCCTCTGTTTTAAAAAGTCCTTACAATTTCATACAAATCAATTCCTACAAATTAGCCACTTTTCTAACGAAACGTCAGATAATAATAATAATATTAATAATAATAATTAATCATTCCTTACATTTATATAGCTATTTTCTGGACACTCGTTTTACACTTTTTTGGGGGGAAAGGGGGGGGGGGGATCTTCTTATCCACCTTCAGTGTGCAGCATCCTTCTGGATGATGTGATTGGCGCCCATATTGCGCCAGACAGCACACCACACACCAGCTGATTGGTGGAGAGGAGACAGTGATGAAGCCAATTATTATACGAGGATGGTTAGGAGGTCATGATGGACAGAGGCCTGTAAGCAAATGTGGCCAGGATGCCCGGGTTAAACCCCTACTCTTTTTAGAAATTGTTTACCTTATAAAGCCCGCAAAAAATTAGTAGAGAGTACATTTCTGTCTATAATGGATTATGGTGATCATCTCTATATGCATGCAACCGCTACCCTATTCAGAAAATTAGATTCTGTTTATCATGCAGCAATACGTTTTGTCACAGGTGCAGACTCACGGACGCATCACTGTATTTTGTATGATTCCTTAGACTGGTTATCTCTATATCAAAGGAGAAAATTACATCTGTACTTATTTATCTTAAAGGCTCTTTTAGGTAAATTACCATCCTATATTTTTAATCTATTAACATTTCACACCAACAACCAACACACTAGATCTGGTTCATGTATTCGTCTGAGAGTTCCAAGGGTACTATCAGAACTTGGCAAACGTGCTTTTTCCGTTTACGCTCCCAGGGCTTGGAATGACCTGCAAAATCATCTCAATCTTGACACTCTTCCGACTCCGAGTACTTTTAAACATCTTTTATACAACATCTTAAAGGACACCTGCAATTGTTTTTTATGAGCTGATGTTTTTAAGAATGGTGATTTTGTAATTTTGTGGTATTGTTTGTGATTTTTATATGAAACTTTATGTGCTGCCTGCCATCGTGACCAGGTCTCACTGGAAGAAGAGACAGTACTGTCTCAATGTGATCTCCTGGCTAAATAAAGGAATAATAATAATAATAATAATAATAATAATAATAATAATAATCTTGGGATTTTAAAACGACCACAGAGAGTCAGGACCTCGGTTAACGTCTCAATGAGCACATGTGCTAAAACACATTGACTTTAGGCTCTGGATGTTTCAGAGCAAACCTTACACAAAGACAGTCTCAGTGATATATCCATTAGTTTATAATGGATTAGCACAGATACAGCAAAACAATGCAAACCTCAATGCAGGAAAACTGGAGAACAAACCAAATGAACTGTATATTGGAGCGGTAAAAACCCTGGGGGAAGTGATTATAGCTCACATACTCCGTCCCATCTTTACATTTAGCTTCATTTTGGAACTTTTCAAATACTGAGATGCATACACACCAGTGTTAGATAATGATGATACTATTCTACCTATTGGTTCAGCTAGCAACACAATGGGCTCTATTTTGACGGTCCATTCGCAGAGCAGAACGCATTTTTGATCATTTACGGACGGGAAAACCTGCTTTGCGCCATGGCACATGGGCTAAAAGGGTTGAGTTTATTTTCTTAATGAGTTATAAGTGTGTTTTGAGAATAAACCAATTAGAGTTTCATCTCCCATTCCCTTTAAGAGTCAGCTGCGTCGCGCCATAAGCGCATTCGCTATTTACAGGACGCAAAGTAAGTCTAAGTGGAAAAACTGAGCATTTCACAAGCAAACAGTTAACAGAAAACTGTTAAACAGAGCATCTACTGCGTGAGAATGAGAGATAATGGATCACTTTCACTTTTGCTCTTGGATAGGGAAACCTTTACGCGCAGACATCAATTAGTCTATAAATAACTAATTGTGTTTGTTAAGCGCAAATATTTGTTTCAAAACTATTTCTAAATTCAGTTCTAATTTCCAGCAAACAAATAAATGAACAAAAATGACCAAGTGTGGTCAAAATACTGAGTTATTTCCAAATACACATGCTGTGCCCTATATGATCTAAAACCTGACAGGTGGGCAAATCTAAGCTTGTTTTTAATAAAACAAATATACATATGGATATAATAAATAATACTGTTAATAATAATAACATTATACAAAAGCAAATTGTTATGAATGAACTGAAAAAGCCTCCCGAGATGAAGAAGACATAAAAGCAGTGATTTTTCATATTTATGTAGGCTAGAAAATAATATGTTTTGTAATATTTTAATCCTTTATATTTATATCCTATATCTATTCTTATTATATACTATATATATCCTTAATATTTAAATGTTTTCATATGTAAAGATATTTTTCTATTGCTCTCTTGTGTGTGTTAAGCAGTGTGTAAGCGAGGCGCAACTCTGCGCTGGAGTTCAGACCAGGTTTGTTTTGGTCTAATGAAAAATCTGTTATAGATTCTCAAAATAGTGACGCGCCAGCGGTCCACCTCAGAACGCCTTACTTTTTAGACCAGAACGCACAAATGAGCGCTAATGCATTTGCTATTTAAACAGTGTAGCGCAACGCCTCAAAACCACTCTTGCGCCAAGCTGAAACTACCAAAAGACTACTGCGCCGCGTCTTGCGCCACACTGCGCCGGGTGTATGATAGAGCCCAATAAGTCAATCAGTGACAATGAAAACCGTTTCTGTTCATATGTGTGGTTTTTTCTGAAAGTACTGATGCGTATATTTCTATAGCATGTCTTTTAATTAACTTTTTATTTATTTATTTATTTATTTATTTATTTAAGCAAGTAAACAACCCCCCTGCAATTCTCCCGAGACATGTAAAGGACATTTTTCTTAAGACTTAGCTGCTCACAGACCTACTTTCCTCCAGTCATTTGTAAAGGCATTGTTAATGAAAAACAAAGCGTCCTCTATGAGAGAGAGAGGACAAAGTGAGACCGGTGTACACAACACACGTTAGATTACACACATTAGATGAATGTTAGTCATATAGGAAATGTTTGAGAGTGGTATAAATCTCACGGCACGCACACACAATCACTCACATCTGCATTAGCGCTTTTAAACAGTTGACTATTCATCCAGAAAATGAATCGTTCATCATGTAGAAAACCATTGCAGATCATATGTTGTTGATACCAGTCGAAGACACAAATGTATATTACAGCCTCCAGTGTTGCTGGTTTGTCTTAACCTGGCAATGTACAGTTGAAGTCAGGATTATTCGCACCCCTGTTCATTTTTTTCCCCAATTTCTGTTTAACGATGAGCACATTTCTAATCATAATAGTTTTAATAACTCATTTCTAATAGCTGATTTATTTGATCGTTGATGACAGTAAATAATTGTGACAATGGCGGTGGTGACGACATGGAGACAGATGGGATCCAACTGCAAGAAGTTTAATAGTTATTAGCAAACAAATCCAAAACACCAGGCTAAATCGTAGTCAAAAAGTATGCAGGTTCCTAGTAACAAACAGAGTGTCCACCAAGGCAATCTAGTCTTTCAAAAATCAGTAGTCAACAACAACATGTACATCTCCACATGTGAAAGTGTTGCTCCTTATGTTTTCATATAAGTTGTTCACAATACTGATCCATCCACAGAATTTGTAATGTAGTCAAGTGTGTAAACATTTATGCCTCGTTTCCACTAACTGGTACAGTACGGTTCGGGTCGGGTTGGTACGGGTCACCTTTATCAGGCTTGCGTTTCCACCACAAAGGGTAGCCTTTTTGGTGGACGTGGTGTATGACAAAGTTTAAGTCGACGTCATGCTCTCTCGAATAAATGTTCACATATCATAATGAGCAGCACTTCTCACAAAACAGATGCTTTACACACATAAATACTTGTTTATAAATGTGTATTGATAAGGGCGACGCAGTGGGTAGCACGTTCGTCTCACAGCAAGAAGGTCGCTGGGTCGCTGGTTCGAAACCTGGCTCAGTTGGTGTTTCTGTGTGGAGTTTGCATGTTCTCCCTGCGTTCGCGTGGGTTTCCTCTGGGTGCTCTGGTTTCCCCCACAGTCCAAAAAAATGCTTTCTGGAAAAATCCCGAAACATCCTCGCCTGTGTGAACAGCGCTTTTTTTAATTTACCGATAAAGTCTTCCGGAAATTTTCCGTATATTTACAGGTATCACTGTGTGAAAGGGGGGCTTATTACTGTCATGTAGGACTTTTTGCCTTAACACTCTTCCAATAGCCCTTACTTCATACTCGCATCCTGGGCTTAATTTAAGCTGGAACATGCCGGATCCAGATCTGGCACCTCATTTTACCAATCCCCCTCCTCAACTGCCCTCCTCCCCTGTCCGCTGTTCACTTTCACTTTCTTTCTTATTCAGATTAAGGCAAGTAATTACATTACTGATCATGTCTCACTAGGGCTTCCACTCCTAATGAGTGTTTTTTGTGTTGTAGATGTTGGTGACGACTCCAGAGAAGTGGGATGTGGTGACCAGGAAGAGTGTGGGCGATGTGGCTTTATCTCAGGTGGTCCGGCTGCTGATCCTGGATGAAGTTCATCTCCTGCATGAGGATAGAGGGCCTGTTCTGGAGAGCCTGGTGGCCCGGACACTGCGCCAGGTAACACATTTAACATAAGATATATGATTACACTCACCGTGGAATGATTAAGATTATTGGTTTGTTTTTGTTTTTTAAATTTTTTTTTTTTTAATGCTCGAATGCACCAACTTGATCCAAATTGACTGAAGCCTTATGCAAAAATCAGAAACTGAACTGTTCTGAATTAGTGTTTGTTTGTTTGTTTGTTTGTTTTTTTTCTGCTCATTGAGGCTGAAATTTAATAATTATCTTGGTTTCCACAAGAATTCATTCATTCATTTTCCATTTGACTTAGTCTCTTTATTCATCAGAGGTTGTCACAGCAAAATGAACCGCCAACTGTTCCAGCATATGTTTTAAGTAGCGGATGCCCTTCCAGCTGCAACCCGTCACTGGGAAACACCATGATAATAAATTTATCATTTAAAATTTATTTATATTTGATATATATATATATATTTACAAATATTTATTTAATTATACTTATTTTTTTATGTATGTATTTTATTATTATTTTTATTTATTTAATATATATATATATATATATATATATATATATATATATATATATATATATATATATATATATTTTTTTTTTTTATTAATTAATTAATTATTTATTTATTTTTATTTTTTATTCATTTTTATTCTTTTTCATTTTTTATTTTTTATTTATCTATTTATTTATTTTAATTAATTTATTTTAATTTATTTTTTATAATTTCAAATTTTTATTTATTTGTTTATTTTTATTATTTTTTAATTGTATTTGTGTATTTATTTATTTTTTTAAATTATTTTTCATTTTTACTTATTTATTTATTTATTTTTATTTATTTATTTATTTATTTTTATTTACACACAATTTTTTTCAGTTCATTGTGGCTGAAAAAATGATCAGATTCAAGAAAATAAAACTATTAAAATAGTAAACATTGCTGTCACCATATTAGAATGATTTATGAAATATAAAAACTAGAATGATGCTGCTGAAATTCACCTTTGCTATTATGGAAATACATTACAATTTTAAAATAATATATATATATATATATATATATATATATATATATATATATATATATATATATATATATATATATATATATATATATATATATATATATATATATACAGTTGTTATGTATATGTGTGTAATATATATGTGTAATGTATGTGTGTCATACACATAAGCTTTCTGACCCTAAACATTAAAATGGCAAGGTTTATTAATAATATTCGAGTTTAAACCGTGTTAAGGCTTGCACTTTTAATTTGAAGACACTTTTGTATCTATCCAAGGGTGGTGTGGTCACACGGTGGGTCAGTGGTTAGCACTCACAGCAAGAAGGTCACCGGTTCGAGTCCCCGCTGGGTCAGTTGGCATTTCTGTGTGGAGTTTGCATGTTCTCCCTGTGTTGACGTGGGTTTCCTCTGAGTGCTCCGGTTTCCAAACACATGCGCTGTACAGTTTGAGTGTGTGTGTGAATGTGTGTATGGGTGTTTCCCAGTACTGGGTTGCAGCTGGAAGGGCATTCCCTGCGTAAAACATATGCTGGAATAGTTGGTGGTTCATTCCACTGTGGCGACCGCTGAAACAGAGACTACGCTGAAGGAAAATGAATAAATGTGATTAATGGTTGTACAAGTCACTCATGATAAAAGCAATGTGGATTTTCATAAACAAATATTCGAATATGACGTGAAAATTAATACTGATTTTAAGAATCTAGAATTAAAATAGTCAAATGGATTGTAAGATTTATGTTGGTATTTGTATTGTGTTAATATTACATTATATGTGCCTTATTATATATTGTAGTAGTCGAGCCTTTGTTTCGTTAATTCATGTTTCATAATTAAATCTGAAGGTCAGCGGTGAGTGAAATGTGTGAATTCCAACATGCGTCCTCGTTTAATATCTCAATACTGGTTATTACAGCAGCATAAAGTTAATGCTGGGATGCAGAAGTGTGTGTGTGTGTGTGTTGTGCATGCGCAAGGGCCAAATAAAAATTTATGATCCGCATAAGGTGACATTATGTCCAATCTGGCCCTCAACCTAAATCGAGTTTCACACTCTTATTTTTAAAGCTTTTGGCATGCAGAAAGCTCAGAGCAAGGAGGCAGCGTCGCCTTTTCCACTGGTGTCCTAGAATTAATTACCTGAAAGATATAAATAATAGCCGAGTAGTTTGTTGGTTCACTGTTTTGTGGTCCAGTTCCTGGGTAATTTCCTCCTCCAGTGGATGCGTGTGTATGTGTGTGTGTGTGTGTGTGTTTATCTTAAATCTTGAAAAAGGGGTAAAATAGGTGCCCTTTAAAGTTAAATATGATGCTGTTTCTTATGCCAGAATGCTTTTGAAATCCTCACACAGTCACAGGCCTGAAAAATGCATGCAAATGACAGACTCAACATTGTATATCCTGTGATGTGACAACTGCAAATGATCCTATTGCGATATATCGATGCTGATACCATATATTGTGTGTGCAGCCCTATGAAACACACCATTATGGACTCTCTGGTTACACATGTGCTTTTTGAGAAGGTACTCTCCAGTGTTAGTTTTCATACCTTCTGAAACATCTTTGAGAGTCCCCCGCTGGGATATAGGAACAAGTCATGTGTGTGTATGTGTGTGTCTGGGTGTGTGCGTGATTGATAGGCTCCCCGCTGATGATGATTGACAGCCGCCCCGCACTAGAATCACTCTGGCCATTTGGGATATTAGTGTGATTATGCAAATCCTGACAGCCGCAGAGACGACAGCCCACATTACGGGGCGTCCCATATCCGCGTTCCGTTCTGACGAGCCGCAGTCAGGTGTCAATCACAGCAAATAAGCTCAAGCAAAGCCCACGTCTGCTCTCTGTGACAAAATACACCACTAAACCACCACCACCGTAATACTGCCCTTCAAGGCACTGCCAACGGGCATGCTGTAAAAAAAACATCCTGGATGTAAATTGCATTATGGGATGTTGATCTCTGCTCCGGCCACTTTTGATGTGAAAATTCAACTCTACATTTTTAAAAAGTGACTAGAAGTTTTAAATTAGATTAGATTTAGATTAGATTAGATTCAACTTTATTGTCATTACACATGTACAAGTACAATGCAACGAAATGCAGTTTAGGTCTAACCAGCAGTGCAATAGCAGCAAGTGCAGGATACAGGAATAAGTTATAAAGTGCAGATATAGGAAAACTGTAGTGATATTTACAGATGGATGTACTATGAACATTATATATAAATAATATAATGTGTAAGAAATAGGTAAGTCTGTAAAGTAATAGATAACGTGCTACCAGTTAATGACAGGGTTTCTGTAGCGTACTCATGCTTACTGACAACTAGGCTACGTTATTTAAGGGCATTCGTTATGACATGGATAGGATGAAAACTGTGTTTCCTTTTTAATATAAAGATATTTTCTTTTGGTAACACTTTATTTTGATGGTCTGTTCGAGTAAAAAAAATAAAATAAAAAATACTAATACTACTAATACTTCCCTTCTTAGACTTTACAGACCTGAAACTTGCCTTTAGTACTTATTCATTGTTGCTCTTAGTTGTGTAAATTGCTTCCTTGTCCTCATTTGTAAGTCGCTTTGGATAAAAGCGTCTGCTAAATGACTAAATGTAAAAATGTAAATGTATTAGTAGACCGTCTGCTTAATATCTGCTGATACAGCTCCGTTAACTGACTATAAGAAACTTTGCATGTACATGTCAAGTTACACTAACCCCAACCTAACAGTCTACTTATAATCTAATGAGAATTAGTTGGCATGTAGATGCACTATTACTTAAATTCAACAAACGACCATCAAAATAAAGTGTGACCTTTTCTTTTAAATCTAAATGTATATATTTTTAACCAGGGTTGCTTATTAAACACTCTCATCTGAACTTTCCACGAGTAAGACGGAGAAAACGAAAGCACACCAGCACCGAGGAAAAATAAGATGCTCGAGACATAATCTTTAAAATAATGACATATTAGGAAAAAAAGTAAATATACGACAGAGGTTTGTGATACAATAAATACATCTTTATTTTCCACGGAGCGAAACAAATCATCCACCAGCACAGTTCCAAATAGGTATTGAACACGTCACCATTTTTCTCAGAAAACATACAATTTTTTTCTTCTTTTTAAAATATTTTCCAAATGATGTTTAACAGAGCAAGAAAATTTTCACAGTATGTCTGATAATATTTTTTCTTCTGGAGAAAGTCTGATTTGTTTTATTTCGGCCAGGATAAAAGGCGTTTAGAATTTTTTAAACACCATTTTAGGGACAAAATTATTAGGCCCTTAAAGCTAAATTTTTTTCTCGATAGTCTACAGAACAAACCATCGTTATACAATAACTTGCCTAATTACCCAAACCTGCCTAGTTAACATAATTAACCTAGTTAAGCATTTAAATGTCACTTTAAGCTGTGTAGAAGTGTCTTGAAGAATATCTAGTCTAATATTATTTACTGTCATCATGACAAAGATTAAATATATCAGTTATTAGAGATGAGTTATTAAAACTATTATGTTTGGAAATTTGTTGAAGAAATCTGCTCCCCAGTAAACAGAAAATGGGGGAAAAAATAAACAAGCGGTCTAATAATTCAGGGTGGCTAATAATTCTGACTTCAGCTGTATCTCTAAAGGGGCTCTTGACTTGAAATTTTCCCCAGATGTTGATCACAACTAAATAAATCCGTATATGCAAAGAAAACAAATCTGGACTGAACCATTCACTGCTTATACTTCACTTTGCATATTTGGCAGAGCTAAAAACAAGACAATTTCTTCCATCGTGGCTAGTGTGGCGCAGATGCTAGAACCCGCCTTTATGCATGCGCGACATCGTAAATTGTATGGCAAGTGTAAGCGAATGAATTGGATATGGGTCACGATTAAAACAACGTGTAAACGGACAGGCAAACAAATCAGATATAGGCAACAAATCGGAATTGGGAATCAAGACCTGACAGTGTAAACGGGGCCTTTCAGAGAAAGAAAATCAATCTGTAGAATGGCCCAGCCAATCACCTGATCCAAATCCAATGGAGATTACCAAATAAAGCTCAGATTTGATAGACAAGACCCACAGAAGCATCGAGATTTTGACACTCTGTTGTAGTCTGTGAGAAACTCACACCTGAGCACTGCATGAGACTTTATTCTCCATATGAGAGGCGTCTTTAAGCTGTCATCACTAAACAAGAATTTTATATGAAGTGTCAAATCATTTCAGTAGTTTCTCCTTGTGTCTTTCTGTTTTTGTTACACATACCTTTTAGTTTTGTTTTATGTTTATGTTTGTATTGTTGGGGTTTTTACTAAAATCAGTTTTAATGCCATGTTAGCAGCTCCTTTAGACGCATTATTCCCAGGAAAAAGCATCCAATACTTATATCCTCTGCTCTAGCCTGAGAGTATAAGTCGTATTAGATTCATAGTTTGATCTACTGCAACATCTGAAATAGCCAAACAGAGGATTCTGTAGCTCAGAATACATTAAATACTCCTCAAAACACTGAACACTTACATGCATGGTATTAATAAACTAGATGCAATTAAAACAAATGCATAAATAACTTACACAAACTAACCCCTGATCATCAATGTAAAATTCACACACTGTTTACAATGCTCATTTCTGCATTAGTTAGTTTTGTCCTCCATTATTTGAGCTGAGAGGAGCTTTCAGTAGTGGTGTAAAGTGAAAGGAAATGAGTCCGCTGTTTACTGTCCATGCTCTATTCGTTTGAAGTGATAACTGATACCAGTTCGCGCTCCTCTCACAGCCAAACGGAGCTTATTATCTCTCAAGATCACACCGCTGCGCTAGATTCTCAATGTCAGATTTAGTTTCTTTTGGCAGCGCGGGATGAAATCTTTGCACTTAATTTCAATTCTAAAAGGTAAAAGATAACAAGCTGGTACTTTGCGGGCGCATGTCACGGTGACACGCCGGGGTAGCTGGAGTGAGTTAGAATATACTCAGTCCTGATGGCGCCCACATTTACTGAATTAAAGATGTTCTGCTTTGAGGTGTTTCTGTAGTGATGAAATAATAACACAATCCGATTTATTTTTTTGTTCCGTGCTTACAAAGCTACCCCGTAAAAAATGCTGGGTTCCTCAAACATTTGATCCAGCACAAATCAATTACGTCAACTTTATTTTAAGTCGATTGAACATAAAATAATTGAGTTGTCTTGAAAAATCTTAAGAATTGCCTTGATTTAGCTCATATTAAATGGTATATTATTATTCAATCATTCATTTTCTTTTCAGCTTAGTCCCTTTATTAATCTGGGGTCGCCACAGCGGAATGAACCGCCAACTTATCCAGCATATGTTTTATGCAGTGGATGCCCTTCCAGCTGCAACCCATCGCTGGGAAGCACCCATACACTCCCATTCACACTCATACACCATGGCTAATTTAGCATACCCAATTCCCCTATTGCGCATGTCTCTGGACTTGAGGGGGAAACGTGAGCACCCGAAGGAAACCCACACAGACACAGGGAGAGCATGCAAACTCCACACAGAAATGCCAGCTGGGGCTCGAACCAGCGACCTTCATGCTGTGAGGTGATCGTGCTGCTCAGTATGCCACCATGACGCCATTATATTATCATATCAACACTTTAGTGACCAATAGACTCTAGCTGCGTCCCAAATCGCATACATATGCACTATTCTACGCCATTTTGTAGTATAAATAGTGTAAGTAGTGCGTTCACATTGAAAACTCTAACAATTTGGGTATGCTAAATTGGCCATGCACTTAAATTACCTGGATGATGCACTAATTCAGCCGCTAAAATGAAGTGTGTAATGATGGACACTTCACTTTTAGAGAATCAGCTACTAATAACTAGTGGCTTATTACCTGCACGTTATTATGATTGAAGCCCCGGTCAGATCACACGATTTTTATTGTCCGTTACAAAAGTCACTGTGTCAGATTATGCGGTTTAGTCTTGAAAACCTTCTTGCCCCTTTATTATTCTTGTGTTCGCCACAGCAGAATGAACCATCAATTTATCCAGCATATGTTTTATGTAGTGGATCCCCTTTGAGCTGCAACCCATCGCTGGGAAGCACCCATACACTCCTATTCACACTCATACACCATGGCTAATTTAGCATACCCAATTCCCCTATTGCGCATGTCTCTGGACTTGAGGGGGAAACGTGAGCACCCGAAGGAAACCCACACAGACACGGAGAGCATGCAAACTCCACACAGAAATGCCAGCTGGGGCTCGAACCAGCGACCTTCATGCTGTGAGGTGATCGTGCTGCTCAGTATGCCACCATGACGCCATTATATTATCATATCAACACTTTAGTTAAGTGACCAATAGACTCTAGCTGCGTCCCAAATCGCATACATATGCACTATTCTACGCCATTTTGTAGTATAAATAGTGTAAGTAGTGCGTTCACATTGAAAACTCTAACAATTTGGGTATGCTAAATTGGCCATGCACTTAAATTACCCGGATGATGCACTAATTCAGCCGCTAAAATGAAGTGTGTAATGATGGACACTTCACTTTTAGAGAATCAGCTACTAATAACTAGTGGCTTATTACCTGCACGTTATTATGATTGAAGCCCCGGTCAGATCACACGATTTTTATTGTCCGTTACAAAAGTCACTGTGTCAGATTATGCGGTTTAGTCTTGAAAACCTTCTTGCCCCTTTATTATTCTTGTGTTCGCCACAGCAGAATGAACCATCAATTTATCCAGCATATGTTTTATGTAGTGGATCCCCTTTGAGCTGCAACCCATCGCTGGGAAGCACCCATACACTCCTATTCACACTCATACACCATGGCTAATTTAGCATACCCAATTCCCCTATTGCGCATGTCTCTGGACTTGAGGGGGAAACGTGAGCACCCGAAGGAAACCCACACAGACACGGAGAGCATGCAAACTCCACACAGAAATGCCAGCTGGGGCTCGAACCAGCGACCTTCATGCTGTGAGGTGATCGTGCTGCTCAGTATGCCACCATGACGCCATTATATTATCATATCAACACTTTAGTTAAGTGACCAATAGACTCTAGCTGCGTCCCAAATCGCATACATATGCACTATTCTACGCCATTTTGTAGTATAAATAGTGTAAGTAGTGCGTTCACATTGAAAACTCTAACAATTTGGGTATGCTAAATTGGCCATGCACTTAAATTACCCGGATGATGCACTAATTCAGCCGCTAAAATGAAGTGTGTAATGATGGACACTTCACGCACTCAACCACCGCAGGTTTGCTCACGTAGCGGAAGAGGCGGAGCTATCGGGCGCACATGTTGGATAACTTTATTTATTTTGGATGGTGAAAGCTAAATTCTCCTATGAGAGTGATTATAGCGCCTCCCGATGGTGAATGTGGTTATAATCACGGCAGGTATTATTAGATAATTCGGTCGTTTACTGATTTGCCAACCGGCAAACGTGATCAGGGAAACGGTTTGAATTTCCGCTTAGTAAACAAACATTAGTGTGCCATTTGGGACAGAACTACATACATATACTATCCTATTGAGTGTGTAAGTGCAAAAGTACATAGTGCATAGTGTATAGAGTGCCATTAGAGATGCAGCTACTAATAACTAGTGGCTTATTACCTGCACGTTATTATGATTGAAGCCCCGGTCAGATCACACGACTTTTTATTGTCCGTTACAAAAGTCACTGTGTCAGATTATGCGGTTTAGTCTTGAAAACCTTCTTAACCCTTTATTAATCTTGTGTTCGCCACAGCGGAATGAACTGTCAATTTATCCAGCATATGTTTTATGTAGTGGATCCCCTTCGAGCTGCAACCCATCGCTGGGAAGCACCCATTCACACTCATCCACTATGGCCAATATAGCATACCCAATTCCCCTCTAGCGCATGTTTCTGGACTTGTAGGGGAAACCGTAGCACCTGAAGGAAACCCACACAGACATGGGGAGAGCATGCCAACTCCACACAGAAATGCCAGCTAGTGGTCAAATCAGCGACCTTCATGCTGTGAGGTGATCGTGCTACTCAGTGCACCACCGTGATGCCATTAAATGATCATGTAAAGACTTTAGTGACTAATAGACACTAATAACTAGTGGATTATTACCCGCCTGTTATTATGATTGAAGCCTCGGCCAGATCACATGATTACAAAAGTCACTCTGTCGGATTATGCGGTTGAGTCTTGATAAAATCTTGACTTACCGTGGGCAGCTAATGTGCCAGACTACATGTCGCAGAGTCTCTTTTATTATTTCAGCAAACATACTCATTCACTGCACTCTAAGTGTGCTTTCACACCTGCCTTGTTTAGTTTTATTGAATCGCACTAGAGTTCGTTTCCCCTTTTGGTGCGGTTGGTTTGGGCAGGTGAGAATGCAGCAATCGTACTCGAGTGCGCACCAAAAGCGGACCAAATAAGCGTACCGAGACCTGCTTGAAGAGGTGGTCTCGGTACGCTTTCAAACGAACCCTGGAGCAGTTCGTTTGTGGTGAGAATTTGATCCGTACTACAACAGGTCCAACCGCAAACAGTACTGCACCTTTTGGACTAATCCAGCTGCCGTAGGCCGATGCGCTGTGCATTATGGGATATGAAGGAAAATATTTGTTGACAGCGCTTTACCAACAGAGAGTGAAAAACATTACCTGATGGATCGTTGGTAATATTTCCGCAAGATGAGCATGTCGCAGTTTAGCTAAATTAATTCACGCCTCCTCCTGAAGTGACGAGTGATGCATTAAACACTGTTTTCCAGCCGCAGCCGCGCTTCATTTACGTAATGTATAGTTTGTCTAAAGCAGGGATACAATCAGTCAGCGCAGTTGCCCCTTCATAGTAAAAGGTTTTGTTTACCTGCGGGAGTTCATTGGCATTTTCCCGCACGTGAATTCTGACCAATCAATAAGCAGTTTCGGAACTATGTTCAAAAACATCTGGCCAATGAGAGATGTGGATTTTGTCAGATGACTGCATTTTGGATTGTTTCAACTGGTTCGGTCCAAAGCCAGCAGTGTGGTGTGAAAACGACCCAAAGACGGCAGAAGATGCAACAATGCATCATTTATTACCCTTGGTGCAGACCAAATGAAGCGAACTACAGATGTGAAAGCACCCTAAGTTGACCAACTATGACTTGAAACCTGGAAATGTGAAAAGGGTCTACACCTAAACCCAAC
>NC_141036.1:1777500-1780000 GCF_052040795.2 Danio rerio | reverse complement strand
AGGGCTTAACATCTATTTAAATCAAAGGTGCAGTATGTAAGTTTGCCACCCAGTGGTTGAACTAGGTACTCCACGCCTGGTTCAAAACAAACGCTAGCGCAGGTTGCCAGATTGATGAAACGAATGAATATTTTTTTCAGATTTCATATGTTTAATTCTGCACATTTCAAAGCAGAGTATCTGACTTCGGCATTGTTTTTCAGATAAACAAGAATGTTCACTTAGGATGTTTCTGAAATATCTGCAAGCATATGCTGGTGTTTTATGCTTAATACGAGTTAGAAACTTAAATACAGCACCTTTTAATGGGAAAATGAGGCCCACTTTTTGAGAAAAAAACAACCCCACCTTTCACCAGGCTGGCTACGGTCCTGGTTAGACATTAAGTTTCATACACTACACACAAAGCGATCATTTTCTGTCATATGCAGTAGTGAAGTGGACTATATAGTTGTTTTGGTTCTAGAAGCAGCAGCAGCAGACAGCACAAAATCAAAGAATTTCTCCCCACAACACGGCGGAAATGTTTTCCTCTGTCTCCTATTTTAATTAGGCTGTGTGCACAGTAGTAGAGGCAAAAGTCAACACAATTTGAAGGTATTCCTGTCTTTAGGAGACTTTGAATTATTGATCTCTGCGCAGTAAGCAAGATCGTGGCCTGTGGAAGTAGCAAAATGAGGAGCATCATTAATAAAATATGGCGGAGGAGAGAAACTGTTACTGGGCCTTTTTTTCTTCTCTTCAGCAGGAAAAACAAAAGCGCGGTTGATATATTATGGTTGTTGAATATTTTAGCGTCTCTACTGTAATTCATGTTTTTGTCATTTCTGTGTAGACGCTGTCAAGCGCTGAGCCTTTTTACATCAATACGCTTGTGTTGCTTATTTTAGCCGGACTGGGCAGTCTAAATATAGCGCTCGCACACCCTTGGGAACCAGAAGTGATTATGGGATGGTTCAATTGTGATTATTTTATTTCTTTTCTCACAGGCGAGCATGTCTAAGCTAAGTTAAATGTATTCCAGCTATTTATATTAACTTTATCTAAACAAATCCAGTCCTTAAAGCGGCAGTTCACCCAAATTCTGTCATCATTTACTTGTTTTCAAACCTTTAGGAGTTTCTTGATTCTGTTAGACATAAAATAAGATGTTTTGAAGAATGTTGGAAACCTGTAACCATTGACTTCCATAGTATTTGCTTTTCCTGCTTTCTTGCACGTTCACAAACCCAGCAGAGCTTTGCGATCTGCTGACCAACTTCTGCTTGAAGTCCCTCAAGATACAAGGAGTGGGGTGATCGCTCTTTTGCAGTGGCAGGTCCTAAACTCTGAAATACCCCTCCTGATGAGCTTCGTATGATCACTGACCTGTTACTTTTTAAAGCCAAGCTTAAGACCCACTTGTTTAAATGGGCTTTTAATGCACAGCACTGACACTTGGTTATGTTTTAGGGTTCGGCTTTTTTGTTGTGGTGTTTATAACTTGCTTTTACTTGTGTGAAGCTCTTTGGTCAAGCTTGGTTAAAGGGCTACATAAATAAAAGTTGATTGATTGATTGATTGATTGATTGATTGATTGATTGATTTGATTGATTGATTGATTGATTGATTGATTGATTGATTGATTATAGTATTTACCACAAATCACTATGGTACATTTCATATGTGCTATAACCCAGGTTGTTTAAAAACAAGATTAAGATTGCAGTTAACATGGGCTGCACGGTGGCGCAGTGGGCAGCACATCCGCCTCACAGCAAGAAGGTCGGCTGGGTCAGTTGGCGTTTCTGTATAGAGTTTGCATGTTCTCCCCGTAGTTTTCCTCCGGGTGCTCCGGTTTCCCCCACAAGTTCAAAGACATGCGGTATAGGTGAATTGGGTAAGCTAATTTGTGTGTGAATGTAGGAGTGTATTGGTGTTTCCCTGGGATGGGTTGCAGCTGGATATGCCTCCAAAAGCGGTTCATTCCATTGTGGCTACCCCTAATTAACAATAATAATAATAATAATAATACATTTTATTTAAAATCGCCTTTCTTGCAACTCAAGGACACCGTACAATCAACAAGAGCAATAAAACAACAAGAGAAAACAAGAATAAAGGGACTAAGCTGAAAAGAAAATGAATGAATGATGTAATTAACATTATTGGAGGACTAATATTTGGCTAATGTGTGGATTGTAGAAGTTGCAGAGTTTATGAACCTATAATATTATGCAAAATAAAAATCAAAACAAAAGTGAAATAAACATGAAAATAAAGATGATTTATTTCACACAGTTATTATTAGCCCTTTTGTGAATGCTTATTTTTTTTTTCTTTTAATATTTCCCAAATGATGTTGAACAGATTCAGGGATTGTTCACACTATTTCCTCTATATATTTGTTCTTCTGGAGAAAGTCTTATTTGTTTTATTTCAGCTGGAATAGAAGCAGTTCTTAATTGTTTAAAGCCATTTTAGGTCAATATTATTAGCCCCCTTGAGCAATATTAGTTTT
>NC_141036.1:1747500-1772500 GCF_052040795.2 Danio rerio | reverse complement strand
TTGGGGCGCACTAGCTTATAGATATTCTTAAAAAGAACATACTGATAGTAGCATCTGAAAACTTTATTTTAATTAAGCGTGCATTTTTTATTTAATTTGATGAACACAGTGCTGTCGCCTCACAGCAAGAAGATCGCCGGGTTGCTGGTTCAAGCCTCAGCTCAGTGGGCGTTTCTATGTGGATTGCATGTTCTCTCTGCGTTTGTATGGGTTTACTCCGGGTGCTCCGGTTTCCCCCACAGTCCAAACACATGCGGTACAGGTGAATTGGGTAGGCTCAAGGATTATTGCTGGATTAGTTGGTGGTTCATTCCGCTGTAGCGAAACCGGATTAATAAAGGGACTAAGCCGACAAAAAAATGAATGAATGAATTTGATGAACGCTTATTTTAACATTTATGTCATTCATTCATGCATTGTTTGATTTAGTTTAGTATAGTTTAGTGCATTGACATATAGCACAACATCGCTCTGGGCGTCCCGAATTCGAATCCCTGCTCGTTAAAATTTCCTGATCCAATCCTCCTCTTTCTTCCACTTTACTGAGCACACTTTAGCTGGACAAAATAGCTCTGCCCTGCCTGAAAACTCCAACCAGCTGCTTTGCTAGTTAGAAATATTTGGATTTTTTTTCTAGCATAACAGTATTTGTGTGTTAGTTTTAATTGAATACATTTTAATAATTTTTATTAATATTTAGTTGAGATGTTTGTTGTGTCATATTTAACCAAATATATTAACTTCATTTCATTTTCTTGAGCTTAAAGGTGAAGTGCTTTGAAATGTGCATTTTTACTGACTAGTTCAGTAAACAGAAAGAAAGAAGAAATGCCCTCATGTGTTTAGCGTTTTTCCTTATCGCAAACACAACAGTAATCCGCTAGTGTTTGCTTTGCTTTGGCTTTTTCCGCACTAATTATTGTGATCTCCTGATTGCAGCAGAGAAATACTGTGAAATAGACTGATGGCATTTCATGCTGTTCAGCCATATAATCTTAAAATGTGAGCAAAATCAGCTGTTTGTCATCACTTTAGACATTGTGCTAGAGAATCATTCAGACACTAGCTCTACAGTGACGTTGGTGAATGAGTAACGGTTTCTGCTGCTCTGATGAAAGCTGTGAATGAACTGCGGAAGAAAGTAGTTCTCGAAAGGATTTTTAGACTCTCTCTGTTTGATTTTCTTTTTTAATATATACAATTATGCCATGGACTGTTGTATAAACAAGGGCATCTGCATGGTCTTAAAAAGTCTTAAATCTCAAACGATACATTTCAAGCCCTAAAAAGTCTTAAATCTCCTGAAATATTGTGTTGTTGGTCTTAAATCTTTTTTTTAACAGGTCTTAATTTTACTTTGTTCTTGTTTAGCCAATCTGACCATTAACACCCATACAATCCCCATCAATTCCAATCCCATTAAAACTTTTAACTTTGAATTTAAAAAGTAGTATTTAATTACTCTCTTATACTGTAACATTTGTCTAAAAGTTATCCATTTGTGTACTGCTGACCTGTCCTATATATATTTTCAATTATTGTATTGATAAATGTATTAAATTGTAATAATTTCTTGAAAGATCAAGCAAAAAGATGTTCTAACTGGGATATTCCAAAACAATCCGTAGCATTTAGCCCTGTAAAATAAAATTTAATTCATAAAAGTCTTCAAAATGTCTTTAAAAGTCTCAAATTTAACTTGAAACGTCTCAAGTAAACTTAAAAGTCTCAAATTTAACGTGAAGCCTGTAGAAACGCTGGTGCACAGAGACATAGCCCTCTTGCTAAATGTCCAATAGATTCCTGATCCACCCAACAAATCATTGGTGACCAAGCTAGATCTAGTATGATTGAGTGCACTTTAAAGCACGTCTCCATTTTTCCTCTAGGTGGAGTCGACCCAGAGTATGATCCGAATACTCGGTCTCTCTGCAACGTTGCCAAATTACCTGGACGTGGCGACTTTCCTCCATGTGAACCCTTTCATTGGATTGTTCTACTTCGACAGCCGTTTCCGTCCTGTTCCACTTGGCCAGAGCTTCGTTGGCATCAAGACTACAAATAAGGTATGCAGCAGCCAAGAAAACTCCAAATATAGTGATTACTGAGTCATATTTGAACGATCAGACAATAAAACAATGACATGTCTACATAATTATCCTCTGGTCACAGGTCCAACAGCTGCACGACATGGAGGAGGTTTGTTATGAAAAAGTCCTGAAGCAGATTAAAGCGGGTCACCAGGTAATGGCAGGATCGGTTTCTACTCTTTGTCGTTTAGCAGACGTTTCATAGATATTTTGGTTGGAGTGTGGGGATGTGTATGGTGTCAAGGGCATGGAGAAGGTTGGGTTATGATCCCACTCAGTCCAGATCCTGTCATCATGATTTAGATCTGAATGTGTAACCTCTAGCTCCATGCACACTCCTCATCTCCTGCAACCCTATATGGACCCATTCAAAAATAAATGTATTTGACTCCTCTAAAGCATACAAATAGCGTAATATGTTTGCAGATGTGTAAGAAACATGCTTATTAAACATATTTGTTTGTCTGAAACATAGCGATACAGTTAGTTATTCTCTGAACATGTGTTTTCCATGTTGAATGTCAGGCTCTTTTTTGGCCTCTATAACCAACCCGCTGCCCGTTTGAAAGGAAGGGATGTCTTGGTGGAAAATTTATCAGGGGTCGCCACCGCGGAATGCACCACCAACTATTCCAGCAAAATTTTTACACAGCAGATGCCCTTCCAGCTGCAACCCAGTACTGGGAAACATTCATACATTCTTACATTCACACAGATACTCATACACTACGGCCACAACCACATGTTTTTAGACTGTAGGGGAAACCGGAGCACCTGGAGGAAACCCACGCCAACACGGGGAGAACATGCAAACTCCATACAGAAACACCAACTGGCGCAGCCGGGACTTGAACCAGCAACCTTCTTGCTGTGAGGCGACTGTGCTAACCACTGAGCCACCGTGGTGCCACCTGGTGGAAAAAGAGTGTATTTCATTTCAGTCATGTAGGCCTGGAAACGACACACTGATTATATATTACAATTATAAAATCCACAACAAGGGAAGCAATAAAAATAGAACAAATGTAAATGTCAGCTGGGCATTTCACATTGTAACGGCACACGTTCACACCAAATGCGGAGAATTGATTCACCTGATCTAGTTTACTCACGGGATGTTTTTCAGCACCGGTTGAAATGATTCTGCATTGAAGGCATGATTGCATATGATAACATAGGACTAGGGCCAGACAGAATCTGCAGACGTTTTTTGCTATTTCTGCAGAGAATTTTGTAAAGAATCTGCTGATTTTGGCTGAATTATTTTACGAGTATCGCAACTTAACACTTATATAATATAATATATGAAATGAAAAAAATAATACCTTTTTAACTTTTATTGAATATTAACAATGCATGTCCATTTGCATTCACTTATTTGGTAAACAAAGCAAGTCTCTTATATAATAGATGTACTAAAGGACAGAAAATATTAGTTTACAAACTGTATTGTAAATAAATCATATCAACATTTGCATTATATATGTTATATATATATATATATATATATATATATATATATATATATATATATATATATATATATATATATACAATAAAATATAATATTATATTCATATATTACAATATAATAAAATTGCTATATAATGCAATTGGAAATGCGCTATATAAATAAAAATCATTATTATTATTATTATTAACATAATATTATAAAATTTAATATAATAAAGTAAAAAAAAAATAGTATGCACGTAAAGTAAAAGTGTTTGGGGTGAGTTATTACAACCTAACAGACTCCTCCTGCTCACCATTTCTGTTTGTTGTCAAAACTGACAGCTGGAGGGGGCGTGGTTAAGCATGTTAGCCCCACCCAATACCTCAGACAGACTTAATCTGAGAATTGAACTGAAAACAAACAGGAAGTGCATTTTCAGATTTTAATTAAAGATGACAAGGACAAACTTTTTTTTTTTTTCTTAATGACTCGCAAAGATGAAGTTAAAAATATCAATATGGTTAGTTTTGATTTGAGGTGTACTTTAAAGCTTTTCACATTCCCATTGGACAGATCTCTATCCACACACATGGCCGCTGTTGTTCCTAATCTGTCGATTGGTTCAGTAACTAAAAATAGCAGTATGTGAGAGAAGTGTCGCTGTTGCTGCTAATGTCTAGAGGACAGAGTGTGAACAGTATGGGACGCTGTGACCTCATTATGGAGGATGTGTGTGAGAAGAATCTCCACATGCCGTCTGTATGGCCGTGTCTGATCTGTGCTCCTGATCGTCATTTGTCTTTTTGAGTATGTTCAGGAAGCGTCTCCTCAAGGAGAAACACAATGAAAGGCAGCGAGCAAGGCCTTCTCGGGGAAGGTTTAGCGGTTTAATTGAAAATCATCATTCCTGGGTTCCCGGCGCTGAAGGTCAGCTGTGGCCCGTGCCTCGTCCTGAACCCAATTTCCAAATCTCATAAATCTCCACTCTTACCAGCACACAACCTCCCACCCTGCAAATACTTGCGTGAGCTTGTGCCGCTCACATATTCACTTTGATTTATTTGTATTTGTGTGTGTGTGTGTGTGTGTGTGTGTGTGTGTGTGTGTAGTTTCTTCTTGATGCTGTCCAAACTTCTCTTGCTGGATAGGGTGCATAACTGTTACTGGTCATGGACAGAATAGCAGTATAGTGTAATCTAATCATATTCTCTCCATCAGTTTAGAGCAGGGGTGGGCAAATGCGGTCCTGGAAGGCCGGTGTCCTGCACAGTTTAGCTCCAACTCTAATCAAACACACCTGCTTATAGATTCCTAGGCTGCGTCCGAAATCGCATACTTCCATACTATATAGTATGCTAAAATCAGTATGCGAGCCGAGTAGTATGTCCGAATTCATAGAATCCGAAAATCAGTATGCGAGAAGTGCCCGGATGACTTACTACTCGGCGAGATTCTGGAGTGCGCATCCCATGCACTCTGCGCTATCCCATAATGCCCCGCGAGAGAATTTATGAATGGAAGTGAGGCGACGCAACTGACGCAGGTAGGTCACGTCACCATGACAAAATGGCGAATGTAGTACGTCCGAATTCCATTCATACTTTTCACATTCATACTACATAGAACAGTGGTTCTCAAAGTGGGGGTCGGGACCCCTTCAGGGGTCGCGGAACAATGAAGGGGGGTCGCCTGGTGATTTCCAAAAATGTACTTATTATTATTAGACCATAAGAATTACCATATTTTATCCATAACCAACTGAAGAGAAAAAAACAGCCGTTTATAGTTACTATAGTAGCTTATTTACTTGTTCTATTGGATTGCGACCTCTGGGGTAAATACATTATTTTAAAGACAGCAATAGCTGTCTAAATATTGATTTTATAACACCAGGTTAAACTTTCTGCCCCATTTACAGCACTGAAATACATTAAAAAAATGTAATGAAGAACAGACTTTGGTGTATTGGTGTGTGTGTGCGCCATTGCATGCAAGTTTTCTGTATTTATAACCACCTCAGGGGATATTGGGGGTCGCGAGTCACTGGTATTGTTATTTTAGGGGTCGCGTGCTGAAAAGTTTGGGAACCCCTGACATAGTACGCACTTTTCAAACGGCCGAGTAGTACGTTTAAATTCAAATGTAGTAGGCGGTTTCGGACGCAGCCTTAGTGATCTTGAATACTCTGATTAGCATGTTCAGGTGTGTTTGATTAGTGTTGGAGCAAAGCTATGCAGGACACCGGCCCTCCAGGACCGAGTTTGCCCACCCCTGGTTTAGAGGGTCTCAAGCCAAGCTCACGCTACTGGAGTGTTTTAAAGGTCCCCTAATGAAAATAATGCAAATCTGTGTATACCTAGGCATAGTACAATAAAAAGAGATCAGTATATGGAAATGGACATAGCCGCAGACGCCATTGTTTACTTGTTATCATGTAAATTCCATGAGTGTAAAACCCTGGTGGACAATCCCAGTCAGAGGACAAAACAAACTGCGACAAGACTCACCCTCCGCATTGAGAAGTTAAAAGCGTTTTTTTTCTGTTTATTTGGACCCAAGAAATAGAGGAACGACTAGTGGAAATTTGGCAGGAGCACCCGTGTCTGTTTGACGTGTCGTCTTAGCAATATCACAACCAGGGGTGTGTTTCCGAAAACCATCGTTAGTCAACTAAGGTCTACAAACATAGTTTGTTGATTTGGCATTTCCCAAATCTGTCATTCCAGTGAACATTCGCAAACTGCGACGCAAACTTGTACACTTGCAACTACACCTCTGGAGCTGTAGTTAGAAACATAGTTCCTGGCTGTGTTCTAATCCCACTTATCCCCCCTATGCCCCTATATGTTCCAACATTTAAACTTGGAATGATTTTTAAAAAAGCATTAAAGTCATCTCTCTTAGGTGTCATTTGCTTTCAAAATAGCTTTACAGTTCAGTTTTAGCGATCTTCATGTTTACTATTGTGCTCCTTTCACAGTGCACTTTGAACACAGCCCTGGCTCATGACGAAAGCTATAGGTGACCCATCTTACAGTGTAAACAGCAGCGATAGAACGCTACCGCAGATAGTCATGCAGTGTGAAAACATCTGTGACGCCACTACTTTGAAAATCCTGCTGTCTAAACTCAGCATAACTCTACTTTAGGTTGTTCATCCAGACCTGACTTCATCAAGAGAACCCAGACACATGTGTAGCTCTGACAATATTATTACGCATGCCACAGGCTGCATTTGACAAGCAACAATGCTTTCTAGTGAGAAATCAGTGATAGTTTCCATCCATTAGTTATTTGAAAGCGTTAATTTATTATATAAGATAAATAAGGGACTAAGCTGAAGGAAAATCAATGAATGATCCATTTTAAGCTTTGATTCTGATTGCGGTGTTTTGGTGACTGTCGCTTTAAATTCAAATGAGATTGTGCTCTTTTCAGAAGAGGGCGGAGCTACAGATGCCTGTGTGTCAGCATAGTGGCAGATCAAAAAAACAAGATTAATGCCCTGCGCTAATGAGGGGGAGAGATGGTCACTAGTGGGCGGGGCTTTACTCCTCTGATGACACGTGCAAAGGGAGAATGTCAATCAAAGTGTTTCTGCAGAGTAGCGGGTTATATTCAGACTGTTGCTACACTGCTGTGTTTTAAGCCCTTATAAAAGTGATTGTAATAGGTTTGTTTGGTAATATTGCGTAATAGGTCACAAAATACAAAAGCACAGCATGTTAAATGATTATTTGTCTGTCTTTACTCAATACAAAATAAATTCATGAAACATGAATTAAAACCCCTGCCCCAGGCGACTACTTCAGCATGTGCCGTGTGTAATGAAGACAGTGTGCTGAACATGTGATCGCTCTGCTAGGACACCAGTGTGACCTTGAGGGAATCTGACGTCTTTTTTTCTGGAAAATGGTTCTGAAACTTGCTAATTAAATGTCATTGCAAAAATGGCTCAAAGAAGTAAAGTTAGTTCAGAGAAAACGCTCCGGCGCCGTTTGTTTGCCCATGCACTGACATTCAGACAGGTCTGACATTAGCCTTTAGATGCTTTAGGCCTGTGTAGGCAATAAGACTTAGAGGATCTTCATACTGGAATTTTCTTAAAGATTAACGGTCAGTGACAGAGGGGAATATTATCTGCTTATTTAAAGAGAGAGAAAAGGGCGGGGGGGGTGGGGGGGTGGGGGGGGGGTGTTCTAGATTGTATATGTATTACTTAGGGTTGTGCTTTCATTTCAATCACCTGCTGTCGATTCTTTCTTTCTTTTTGTCATTTATTCATTGATTTTTTCCTTTTATTTCATTATTTCATTTATGTAATTTATCATATATAATAAAAGTATTTTATTTTATCTATTTATTCATTTATTGATTTATTTTCTCTATTTTTTATTTCTTTATCTTTTTTATTTTGTAATTTATTAATTGGTTCATTTATTTTCTTTTTTTATTTTCTTTTATTTCTTCATTTTTATTTTTGCAATTTATTCATTGATTCATGGGTTTTATTTTTTTTCTTTTGTTTGTTTCTTTAATTAGTTTTCTTTCTTTTTTCTTTAATTTATTTTCTTTTATTTATTTTATTTATTATATTTTTTATTTTTGTCATTTATTCATAGATTCATTTATTTTCTTTCTTTCTTTTTTGTTTTCTGTTTTTGTTTCTTCATATTTTTTATTTTTGTCATTTATTCATTAATTTATTTGTTTTATTTATTTTCTTTCTTTCTTCCATTCCTTTCTTTGTTTAATTTATTTCCTTGTTTTCTTTTTTCTTTAATTTCTTTTCTTTGTTTTCTTTTATTTCTTTATCTTTTTTATTTTTGTCATTGATTCATTGATTGATTTATTTTATTTATTTTTGTTTTCGTTCTTTCTTTAATTTATTTTTTTCTTTAATTTATTTTCTTTCTTTTTTGTTTATTTATTTTCTTTATTTTGTAATTTATTCATTAATTCATTGATTTGTTTATTATCTTTCTTTATTCATTGATTATTCATTAATATATAAATTTATTTTATTTTTATTATTTATTCATTGCTTTATTTTCTTTATTTTTTATTTCTTCATCTTTATTTTCTTAATTTATTTGTTGATTCCTTTATTTTCTTTCTTTCTTTTTTATTAATTTTCTTTCATTTCTTTTCTTTCTTTATTTTTTTTTTGTCATTTATTCATTAACTGATTAATTTCTTTTTTCTTTAATTTATTTTCTTCTTTCTTTCTTTCTTTTTCATTTATTCATTGATTTGTTTTATTTTCTTTCATTTATTCATTTCATTTATTTTTATTTATTTTATTTAATTAAATGTTTTCATTTATTCATTGATTCTTTTCTTTTTTATTTCTCTCAATAATTCATTAATGTATTGTCTTTCTTTTATTCACTTATTATCATCATCATTAATATCAATATAATACCATCACATTTTGGAATAATCCAGTTCCTTTGAGGAATCCACTATATAATGTGCCCGCACTATTAAACCGCGTTCTGAACTACCGGTTAAATCATTTATGAGCGAAATGAGAAGAGATTTGCTGATTTGAGACTGGAGGTGAGCTGGAAAGATGGCAGGCCTTTCTCTTTCCGGAGCAGTACAGTGGGGAGCGTCTCTCTCTCAGCTTGATATTAAATTGTCAGAAGTGGCTGTGACATATATTAATTTCACGTGGGAGCATGATGGATTGAATTTTCTTTATGAAATGCCCCCTTAGCCCCCCTGTCGGGCCAGTGGTTGGCAGACAGGAGGCAGATGGAACTTTAATACGCTTACAGAGGCCGTGGTTATACTGTGGACTGGGCTTTCTCACAGGAGCAAAAAAGTGTAATAAAAATTATTTGCTGCAGAGGTCTCTATGGATCTTTGTAGGACTACTGTGCGGCAGAACATAAAGAAATGCCGGCGAATTCAATCTCCATGCATACGCTGACAAGATGAACGGTTTGAGTGATTGCATCTGTATGTGCAAATATAAGTTGTCGCCAACTCAAGTGGCATGCAAATGGATGAAGGAAGATGAACAGAAAGCAGATTAGATTTACCTCTGCACGACTTGCTCTGTGTCATAATGTACATTCATCGATGCAGTTTGCTCATCTAATCCAGGTAACAATCCACTTGTTTTCATTCATTCATTTTCCTTTAACTTAGTTCCTTATTTGTCAGAGGTTGCCACAGTGGAGCGAACCGCCAACTGTTACGGCATTTGTTTTACGTAGTGGAAAAACTTCAGTACTGGGAAGCACCCATACACATCATACCTTAGGGGGGGTTGTTGTAGCTTGGTGACGGGAGTGGGGGGGGCTTGGTGTTGGGGGTTAGGTGTCTGAATAACACAGCTGAGAAACAGGAAAGTAACTATGCACCGGATTTCGGGCGGCCAATGCGATCGAATACTATACCAAGGTCGGCAGTAGTTTACGGTAATTTTCTGGGAGACATAACAAAACGGGAAGGTGGCGGGGGATGGGTCTGAAATATGGGAGACTCCTGGAAAAGACGCGAGTGTTGACAGGTATGAAATACACTCACTTTCACTCAGACACACTCATACATTACGGCCAGTTTAGTTGATCAGTTCCCCTATAGCGCATGTGTTTGGACTGTGGGGGAAACCGGAGCACCCGGAGGAAACCCACACCAACACGGGGAGAACATGCAAACTCCACACAGAAATGCCAACTGACCCAGCCGGGACTCGAACCAGTGACCTTCTTGCTGTGAGGCCACAGTGCTAAACACTGAGCCACCATGTTGGCTATTATTGTCGGCAGAGGCTGTAGCGCTACTCAAGTGACTGACTACTCAATATACTCAAGATATTGTACACGGCGTTATTCTGTACTCACAATTAAAGTGTTTGTAATCAAAAACAGTTCATCTAAATAACAGCTAAAAGTTCACCACAGATCGTTGAGCTGATTTAAACGGTATAACAGTAGACATATAAAGCAGGGGAGGCCAACCCTGTTCCTGGAGAGCCACCTTCCTGCAGATTTCAGTTGCTACCCATATCAAACACACCTGAACCAATTAATTAGGACCTGAACACCACCTGATAATTACAGGCAGGTGTGTTTGATATGAGTAGCAACTGAAATCTGCTGGAATGTGGCTCTCCAGGAACAGGATTGGCCACCCCTGATATAAAGCAACAAGCATTTTTTAAAACATCCTCGTTTGTTTTCAACACAGCATGACAGAATTGTCACTTTTGGGTGAACTATCCCTTTAATTTTTGACCCTGGTGGCCAATATGTATCATAACTCAATCCTCGGCATTAAAACAAATCTAGTTGTATTTTGTTTTTAATTTGCGTTTTTTAATTTACATTTCAATTTTTTTTATCACAAAATGCATTAAAACAAACCAGCAGACAATGCCCTTATAACAATGCAGAGAAAGAATTAAATAAATTATATTTGATGTATTAATGATATAGTATTATAAATTAATTAAATTATAAATTATATATATATATATATATATATATATATATATATATATATATATATATATATATATATATATATATATATATATATATATATATATAGAATTAATAGGCCCCCTTTCATTTTTTTTTCTTTATTAAATATTTCCCAAATGAAATTTAACAGGGCAAGTAAATTTTCACAGTATGTCTGATAATATTTTTTCTTCTGGGGAAAGTCTTATTTGTTTTATTTCGACTAGAATAAAAGCAGTTTTTAATTTTTTAAATACCATTTTAGGGTCAATATTATTAGCTCCTTCAAGCTATATTTGTTTTCCAATAGTCTACAGAAAAAAAACACTGTTATACAATAACTTTACCCTAACCTGCCTAGTTACCCTAATTACCCTAGTGAAGCCTTTAAAAGTCACTTTAAGCTGTATAGAAGTGTCTTGAAAAATATCTAGTCTAATATTATTTACTGTCATCATGACAAAGAGAAAATAAATCAGTTATTAGAGATGAGTTATTAACACTATTATAATTAGAAATGTGCTTAAAAAATCTGCTCTCTTAGTTAAACAGAAATTGGGGAAAAAAATAAACAGGGGGCGAATAATTCTGACTTTATATATATAAATATATATATATATATATCAAAATCAGTTTAATTGCCAAGTGTGCTTCACACACGCCGGGAATTTGTTTTGGCTACAGAAGCTTCCAGTGAACATTAAGTGACAACACAAAATAAATATGGAAAAAAAGAAATGCGATAAACATTAAACAGAGATGCAGTTAGTCAACAAAACCTGGATGTTGAATTGTATGTACAGATGTGTTATAAATATACAGGTTATACAGTGCTGTGTACAAATGCGAATGGAGAAAAGTATTGCATTGAATATGATATAAGATGCCATGTACAAGTGCGTATGAGAAAGTATTGCATGTTTATTGCTTATATATATAATAAATTCAATGATGACACACCATAATTCAAAATACAGCTTGAAGAATCATCAATAAAATCCCACTAGAAGTCATTTCAGTGAGAGAGGCTGTATATGACCAACAGTAAGAGGAAGAATGGGGGATTATTGAATAGATCAGTGCAGCAGGATTCAGTCAAACCCATCATGCCTCTCTATTCATTGTTCTGAACTTGTCTTTGGTACAGCGATCAGCTCATTAAATCAGTTTTCTGTCCATCCATAATCATATTTCCCCTCTTTCTCTCTCTCGGTCTGTGTGTGTTCTGAAGAAGAGCAGATTGCGATGAGCGCTGGTGAGAAACATGTTGGCAGGTGGTCAAGGACATGTTTGTGTTTTTTGGAAGGCTGTTCTTAAATTAGCAATCATGAATTAATTAGCTACCAATTATCCTGCAGGCCCAAACAATTGCGACGAATGCCAAAGCGCCGGCTCTGCTTCCAGGTACTGACCGTGGCAGAGCGCAGCTCAAAACAAACAGAGAAACAGCGCTGAGCACAACCCATCCACTGCGACTGTGCACAGCACTTCTCTGCTGGCTCATTACGGCATAGCTTACATGACAGTACATATGTGTGTTTATTGCATTGAACATCTCAGCTTCATCTTGAATTAGGGCGGATGTCTTCTTATATGTAGTAATAGCTGATAGGAGGTGACTTGTAGAGCTAATATCTGCTAAAAATCTGCTAATATCTGATAAATATTTGCTAGTATCTGCTAGGATCTGCTAAATATCTGCTAATATCGGCTAATATCTGCTAATATCTGCTAAATATATGCTAAATATTTGCTACAATCTGCTGGTATCTGCTAAATATCTGTTAATATATGTTAATATCTGCTAAATATCTGCTAGTATCTGATAATATTGGCTAATATCTGCTAATATCTGCTAAATATCTGCTATTATCTGATAATATCGGCTAATATCTGCTAAATATCTGCTACTATCTGCTAGTATCTTCTAAATATCTGTCAATATCTGCTAACATCTGCTAAATATCTGCTAATATATGTTAAATATCTGCTAATATCTGCTAGTATCTGCTAAATATCTTCTAATATCTGCTAATATCTGCTAAATATCTGCTAATATCTGCTAATATCTGCTAAATATCTGCTAATATCTGCTAATATCTGCTAAGTATCTGCTAATATCTGGTAACATCTGCTAAATATCTGTGAATATCTGCTAATATCTGTTAAATATCTGCTAATATATGCTAGTATCTGCTAAATATCTGCTAATATCTGCTAAATATCTGCTAGTATCTGCTAAATATCTGCTAATATCTGATAATATTGGCTAATATCTGCTAATATCTGCTAAATATCTGCTATTATCTGATAATATCGGCTAATATCTGCTAAATATCTGCTACTATCTGCTAGTATCTTCTAAATATCTGTCAATATCTGCTAACATCTGCTAAATATCTGCTAATATATGTTAAATATCTGCTAATATCTGCTAGTATCTGCTAAATATCTTCTAATATCTGCTAATATCTGCTAAATATCTGCTAATATCTGCTAATATCTGCTAAATATCTGCTAATATCTGCTAGTATCTGCTAAGTATCTGCTAATATCTGGCAACATCTGCTAAATATCTGTGAATATCTGCTAATATCTGTTAAATATCTGCTAATATATGCTAGTATCTGCTAAATATCTGCTAATATCTGCTAAATATCTGCTAGTATCTGCTAAATATCTGCTAATATCTGCTAAATATTTACTAATCTCTATTTTTATGCTTTATAAGAGTCAAAAATATACATACAGCAATGAAAGTGCCACTGATACTACAATGGCTAAAAAGGAGTAAAATGTACTTTTTCCATGTCGATTGATCTGAAATAGAATTATTTGTTACAGATTTACTGAAGGATACTTGTTAAATTTGTGCAAAAAAAAAACCTGATTTAACACCGCTTGAACCCATAATTGCTGCTTGCAGCTGTATTCATTATTATTTTTATGCGTTATTTGTGTACAAGAGACTACTAAAATTGCCTTAAAGTTCTTAAAGTCTTTATGAGGATGAGCAGTGGAAAGCTAAAGCAAATTCTTAAGAGAAATGAAGAAGGAAATCAAATAAAACCCTTAACCACCTGCGCATTAATGCAGTAGAAGATACTTGTATGCTGCATTGAGTGAGTTTTTTCATCATCATTGCATCTCAAGTTTGCAAGGTTGTCAAAGAGATCCAAATGCATTCTTAAAGATACCATTATAATTTTATTAAATGTCCTCAAGTGCAAGGCTCTGCTTGTGGCAGCTGTGTTTTTTTTAGTTTTCCATCATGTGGATGTCATAACACACAGGTTTATACTCGTTTTGTCTGTTCAAGGCCGCATATCATCGATGTGTGCTTTTAAGACCCCTATTAAAATCCCAACTGGCATCGAGTGTCATGGATGGTGAATGACTGTGAGCTTTAGTCTCAGTAAAATACAGAGTTTGCACTCACGAATTTATCCAGGGTTTGAATTATATGGGGGTTTTGGGCTCCTAATTAACACTTGAAATATGGGGGTCAGCACGTTAAAGTACACCTGAAATCAAAATTTACCGTATTGATTTTATTAGCTCGCATTGCTAGTTTTGTGGTGAACGATTAATCTGTGCCTGTAATTAGGAAAAAAAATTAATAATTTCGCCTTGTAATCTTATATTGAAATCTGAAAATGCACTTCCTGTTTGTTTTCAGTTTAACTCTGTCTGCTAACATACTAAACCACGCCCACTCCAGCTGTCAGTTTAGCCATCAACAAACAGAAATGGTGGTGAGGAGGAGTCTGTTAGATTGTAACTACTCTCCCCAAACCTTTTTCCCCATTTTTATGAATGAAACACCTAATGTACTACATCCAATCAGCTTGCAGTAGTAAAAACAAAGCCACGCCCACCGCTTTCTCATTTACTATTCTGTTTCTCTGGAAACTGCATCATAATTCAAAACAAAAAGGGTCGCAGCTTCCCGTTCATGTGAACTGTAAATAGCGGGTAGTAGTTTGCACTGATCTGTATCTTAAATAATAGTTTTAAAAATGTAATTAATAGATCATATAAATTTGACCACCCCTATAATGGTTCACACCATTGTGAATGCATAACCGCATCAAACACTTTGTCTTGGTGAGTAAATATTCAATCACCAGCACCAATGTTCGTTTTGTTTGTGGAATGTAGGTGTTTGTGTTTACATTTAAGCATAAAATTAGACGCATAGTTTATATAGTTTAATAGACGCCTATGTTCGCACATGGACGTTAAACAGTACAATAATACATGTAATCTTGCATGGGTAACCATTTATTCGTGCTGGAATACAAACTTGCCAAATTTTTTTTTTTTTTTTTGCGTATCAAAAATTGGTTATCTGAGGATCAAATGCCTGGTAAATTTAGTTTAGGTTACTGTAGGTCAGCATGCACTCTATGTGTGTCTGAAAATGTTAATAAGATTGATTAATAAATTAGAGAGAATTAATTATGAATTAATTAAATTAATTAGTACTTGAATTAAAAACACTATTGGTGAATTGTTGCAAACAAAAATTGATGTGCTGTTGAAGTCAAAATTGTTCACCCTTCTCAGATTTTATTTATTTATTTATTTATTTATTTATTTATTTAATTATGTATGTATTTACCAAATAATGTTTAACAGATTCAGGAAATTTTCACAGTATTTCCTATAATATTTTTTTCCTCTGGAGAAAGCCTTATTTGTTTTGTTTCGGCTACAGTAAAAGCAGTTTTCAATTTTTTTAAAAGCCATTATAAGTACAATATTACTAGCCCACTAAAGCCATATTTGTTTTGCATTGTCTACAGAACAAACCACTGTTATACAATGGCCTGCCTAATTACCCGACTCTAACCTTATTAAGCTAGTGAAGCCTTTAAATGTCACTTTAAGCTGTATAAAAGTGTCTTGAAGAATATCTAGTTAAATATTATTTACTATCATCATGGCTAAGATAAAATAAATCAGCTATTAGAAATTAGTTATTTAAACTATTATGTTTAGAAATGTGCTCAAAAAATATTTCAGTTAAATAGAAATTGGGGGAAATTTTTACAGGGGTAATAATTCAGGAAGGCTAATAATTCTGACTTCAACGGTATCTCAATTGGTAATTTTTAGCAAATTATTTGGGTTTCCCCATGATTTCCGTCATTGTTTTTGAGTTAAATTCACTGCATTGTGTACTGTAATGCTTTACTCTCGTCTCCAAGTGTCTTGTACACCATCAGTACTTTCTGTTTAAGGACAGCCAGAACAGTAGAGAGAGAGATGGTCTTTTGCCATCTCATAACTGTCTTGTTTTTCTGTTATTGATTGTTTTTGTCTGGGGTATTGACTGCTTTGCAAGGGCAGCCTGAGTGTAATAGGAATATTACAAGCCTCTTTTGTCCTTTGACTAATATGGCACATAGACGCCGCTCTGCCCTTCTGCACATGTGCCTTCTCTGAGAATAATCCAGAAGTTAGAACCATGTAGAAGAACAAGCACTGTAACCCATTTCCCATTTATCTATTTAACATACAAATAATAATAAAAAAAGGGTCTCATGAAAACATATTGTTTAATGTGAATCAATGTGCAAAAACTCAAGCATTGGGGAAAAACTTTGTGTAAGTATATTTACTCTGTGACTAACCCAAATGTCTTATTGATTATTAAACTAAGCATGCATATACCTTTGTTTAGTCAAAAATACAAACACTATATAAAGTGCTGGGTTGTTTTAACCTAACACTGGGTCAAATGCGGACAATCCCTACTGTTATGTCAAAAAAGGTCATTTAAAAATGAGTGTAAAGGTATGGGGGAGGGGGGGTGCAGCACAGGTAAAATTATGTGTGTGAATGTGTTGTTCCCACAAGACTATCTTTAAATTGTGTATTATACAAAAGGCAAAAATTGGAAAGTCTCATTTTGTGACTATATCTGTTGACATAAAAAGGATTTAATGAACATAGAAAGCACATTTGAAATGTCTGAAGAGCATTTTGGTAACACTTTAGATTAAGTACCAATTCTCCCTATTAGCTAGGGAACTTATTACATGCACATTCAATTTATCCAGCAAGCAATTGATCAACCTGTAAGTCAATCAATTCATTGATCAACCAACCAACCAATTTATCTAACAACTGATCTGTCAACCAACTAGTCAGTCAGTCAGTCAACCAATCAACCAACTAGCCAATCTATTAACCTACCAACCAGTCAGTCAGTGAGTGAGTCAGTCAGTCAGTCAACCAAGCAACCAACCAACCTATCAACAAACCAGTCAGTCAGTCATTCAACCAAACAGCCAACCAATCAACAGACCAGCCAACCAGCCAATCTATCAACCAACCAGTCAGTGAGTCAGTCAGTCATTCAACCAACCAACCAACCAACCAACCAATCATTCGGTGAGTCAGTCAGTCAACCAACCAACCAACCAATGAATCAACCATTCTATCAACCACCCAGTCAGTGAGTCAGTCAGTCATTCAACCAACCAATCAACCAACCAACTAACCAACCAACCAATCAATCAACCAACCAACCAACTAACCAACCAATCAATCAATCAACCAACCAACCAACCAACCAATCAATCAATCAACCAACCAACCAACCAACCAATCAATCAATCAACCAACCAACCAACCAATCAATCAACCAACCAACCAACCAACCAACCAACCAACCAACCAATCAACCAATCAATCAACCATTCTATCAACCACCCAGTCAGTGAGTCAGTCAGTCATTCAACCAACCAACCAACCAACCAATCAATCAACCAACCAACCAACTAACCAACCAATCAATCAATCAACCAACCAACCAACCAACCAACCAACCAACCAACCAACCAACCAACCAATCAATCAACCATTCAACCAACCACCCAGTCAGTCAGTCAGTCATTCAACTAACCAACCATTTTATGCACAGTGCTTGAGTTGGATCATTTCTGAGGTTCAGTTGTGGTCCGGCAACTCACCATCTCAGCTGATTTCCATACGGTGATCGTAACCTAACTGATCTCCATTGTCTGTTTGTGTTTCAGGTGATGGTGTTTGTGCATGCCCGAAACTCCACTGTCCGCACCGCCATGAGTCTCATCGAGATGGCCAAAAACCGCGGAGAACTGTCCTTCTTTCAGGTCGACCAGGGTGCAGACTACGGCCAGTGTGAGAAACAGGTACAAATTCCTAGAGCTTCACGATTTGTTAAAAAAAAGTAGATTTTTCTGATCAAAATTGCGACTATTTCATAAAAGATATCACAGTTGATGAGGTGGTTTTAACAGAGCCAAAGAAAGGCCAAGCATAAACACAAAGCATGCTCTATTTCCACCAAACCCAGACCACCTCATTTACATCTCAGATCAATTGTTTTGGTGCAAATGAGAGGGCGATTGTGTAATGTAAATGTAATGTAATGTAATGTGTATTTATATAGCGCATTTATTGTGTATGGCCATACACCCAAAGCGCTTCACAATCATGAGGGGGGTCTCTCCACACCACCACCAGTGTGCAGCATCCACTTGGATGATGCGACGGCTGCCACAGGACAACGGCGCCAGTGCGCTCACCACACACCAGCTGTTGGTGGAGTGAAGAGACAGTGATAGAGCCAATTCAGTGGACGGGGATGATTGGGAGGCCATGATCGTATGGGCCGAGAGGGACTTTGGCCAGGACACCGGGGTTACACCCCTACTCTTTCACGAGAAGTGCCATGGGATTTTTAATGACCACAGAGAGTCAGGACCTCGGTTTAACGTCTCATCCGAAAGACGGCGCCCACTGACAGTGTAGTGTCCCCTTCACTTTTACTGGGGCATTAGGACTCACTTAGACCTCAGGTTGAGCGCCCCCTGCTGGCCTCACTAACACCACTTCCAACAGCAACCTAGTGTTCCCTAGTGGTCTCCCATCCAGGTACTAACCAGGCTCAGCCCTGCTTAGCTTTAGTGAGTAACCGGTCTTGGGCTGCAGGGTGATATGGCTGTGGCTTATGATTGTGGGTTTCACATATGCTCAAACCAACCGAGCTAACAGGGCAGATGCACCAGGTTCCAAACCAAACATCTATGTGTGAAAGCACCCTAAGTTTCCCATTGCTCTTTCCAAGGCTTTTTCCAGCATCACAGCTGCGTCTATTTAAAGCTCTGTGCTCTTTTTTTTCTGGCCAGTCGAGCCTCAGGTCTGAAGATAAATAGAATAATCTCTTCAGCGTTCACTTTCCTACATGTTTTAAACCCATCAAGGAGAACTTGCGCCGCACTTCTGGTTAGGACAAAGAAATTCAGAAGCGAATGCCTTCTCTTCAGCCGGCCTCGGACGCAGCCAAACAAAGCGCCGTTATTTATGAGCAGTTATTCAGCGGCTCTGCAGGAGAGAAAAGTGAGAGAAATTGAGGTCAGTCACCTATGCTAGCAGCGGCGCTTTCTGAGAGAATGGTAAACACAGGCAGGAGACTTAGTACCTGTGAGGGCCAAACGGCTGCGGACGCTTTGAAATGAAACCTGAAGGCGATGCGGTGGTAAACTTCTGCACGCTGCCCTATTAGCTGGAGTGGGTGTGCAATTAGAGCCCCCGCGGAGGCTGACATTCAAACACCGCTTCAGTGTGTATCGTCAAAGTCCCTTTAAAGTGCACCTGAAATCAAAACTACATATGATTCCGTTAGCTCGCATTGCTAGTTTTGTGCTGAGCGATTAACCTGTGCATGTCATTAAGAAAAAAATAACGTTTGCCTAAAATTAGGGAAGTCTTACAGCCTTTTGCTGAGCCTTCAGTTCTAAGCCAGAGTAAATGCCGTATTTTTGAGTTGAGAGAAACACCAACTGACCCAGCCGGGACTCAAAACAGCAACCTTCTTGCTGTGAGGCCACCGTGCCACCCACATTTATATTTATTACGTTTTTAAGTTATATTATTGACTAATATGAAAATATACATTTGATTTATTTACAAAACAGTGTGTAAACTAATATTCTCTGTCTTCTAGTTGAGTTATTATATGAGCAGGGCCGGCGCTTCCATAGAGGCGACCTAGGCGGCTGCCTAGGGCGGCAGAATAGAGAGGGCGGTGTCCCCGAAACTACCCTCACCACCCGCGCCCTTATCCGTGTCTAGGGTGGCAGAATAGAGAGAGCGACGTCCCCGAAACTACCCTCGGCACCCACGCCCACAGTTATATCCGCGTCTTGGGTGGCAGAATAGAGAGAGCGGCATCCCCGAAACTACCCTCGCCACCCGTGCCCTTATCCGTGTCTAGGGTGGCAGAATAAAGAGAGCGGCGTCCCCGAAACTACCCGCGCCCACAGTTATATCCGCGTCTTGGGTGGCAGAATAGAGAGAGCGACGTCCCCGAAACTACCCTCACCACCCGCGCCTCAGTTATATCCGCGTCTTGGGTGGCAGAATATAGAGGGTGGCGTCCCCTAAACTACCCTCACCACCCGCGCCCACAGTTATATCCGCGTCTTGGGTGGCAGAATAGAGAGAGCGGCGTCCCCGAAACTACCCTCGCCACCCGTGCCCTTATCCGTGTCTAGGGTGGCAGAATAAAGAGAGCGGCGTCCCCGAAACTACCCGCGCCCATAGTTATATCCGCGTCTTGGGTGGCAGAATAGAGAGAGCGACGTCCCCGAAACTACCCTCACCACCCGCGCCCTCAGTTATATCCGCGTCTAGGGCAGCAGAATAGAGAGGGTGGCGTCCCCTAAACTACCCTCGCCACCCGTGCCTCAGTTATATCCGCGTCTAGGGCGGTTTCACTTTAGGTTTGAGGGCGGCGTGACCGTCCTTTGCCTAGAGCGGCAGTTCAGCTTGCTCCGGCCCTGTATATGAGAGACTTGCTTTGTTTACTAAATAAGTGGACATAATTGGATTTACTTTGTAAATATTAAATTAAAAAGTTAAAAAGGTGTTATTTTTATTTCATATATTAAGTTTTTAGTTTTGATGCTCTCAAAATCATTCTGCATAAATCCAAAATTCTGCACAGAAATAGCAAAAACTGTCCTCAGCTTCTGTCTGGGCCTAGTTAGTGGTTACAGCTGTCTTCTGTTGAGTGTGTCCAGGTTTCATTAGTCTCACACTGGTACTCAGTAGAGGTGTGTGTGTGTGTGTGTGTGATAGATTTGACTGATCCAGACCTGTGCAGACAGACGGATCAATAAACAGCTGGACTCAGCATTAGAACATCACCTCCGCTTCACACACACACACACATGATCAGATGCATGCATTTATCCGTGTGTCTGTATTGAGATCTGAGCTTCATCTTCTCACTCGACTCTTAAAACCTAGGAGTGTATTTTTTATGCATGACATCTATCAGGAAGGCTCGGGCTGCTGTGGTTTACCATCTGCTCGCGGTGGGCGGTATGACCAAAATCTTATATCACGGTATGAATAATGTGATATATTTCATGTGGTAACTGTATATATACATTACATAAATCTCACCCGATGTGCTCTTATAACCTAACTCTGAATGATATAGAATAGCACTGAATACTTCGCTAATCATTTTATCACATTAGAGTACATACGAGCAGTGTGTGGCCATGTTAAATTACAGATTAGCTTCTGTTTTTTAATGTAATAAAACTCTAATTCAAGTGCTTGTCTTGTGCTGTCTTGCACAGCATTAAAAGATAGTTCAACCCCAAAATAAGCAATTAATGAGAACATTTTCAGCATAGTTAAAACATAGTTTCCTTCAGTTGAACTGAGACTGGTTTCTTGAACATGACGATGAGTTCCCTGTACTCAAATGGCCTCCACAGTCAGCAGAGCTCAATCTAATAGAGCAGCTTTGGGATGTGGTGGAACGGGAGATTGGCATCATGGATGTGCAGCCGACAAATCTGCAGCAACAATATGGAGCAAAATCTCTGAGGAATAATTCCAGTAGCTTGTTGAATCTCTGCCACTAAGGATTAAAGCAGTTCTGAAAGCAAAAGGGGTCCAACCCGTAGTAAGGTGTACCTAATAAAGTGGCCAGTGTGTGTAAAGCATTATTAATATAAAGCATTGTTTGTAAGTTGTTTAAACTGAATGTTATAACCATTATAAACGTGCATTTTTATAATAAGACAGCATTTGTCTGTGCATCAAGCCACTCTGAGATGTCAGAAACACTTTTTATAAATCAATCCGTAAATAATTAAACTGCAACTCTTAAATTTGAATAATCACAATAAGCCATACTGCAATTTTGGTATTACTTTGATTATATTTTCAGCTCTAACGATAAATAATAATCTAATATAATGATAATTCTGTGAGATTAGTTCATGCTATAAATATAACAGCGACACTTTAAATATTTAAATATTACAAGTCACTTTTTCAAATTTTGCTGATTTCATTTCATGTGTTGTTTTTTGTTAGACTGTACATATGCAACAATCTTGTAAAAAAATATTTTGTTTATTTATTTATTTATTTATTTATATTATTTAATTTAGTATACAGGATACAGGCTTTAAAAAGGAGCACTAAGAGAAACAGAGAGAAATGTTAGACCAATACAAGTGTACGAGGTTTAGTTTACAAAATTTTATTTTTAAATTATTTTAAATGAATAATAAATAAAATAAATAGAAAAAAATGAATGAAAAAAAAAATAAATAAACAATGAATAAATAAATAAAATAAATATAAAATAAAAAATAAAAAACAGAATAAAATAATAAATAAAGAATTATATAAAATAAAATATATAATAAATTAAATAAAATAAATAAATGATAAATAACAAATAAAAAAGTAAACTAAATTGAAAATTAATTAAATCAAATTATATTAATTTTTAATAAAAAAAAAATTTTTAGTTAATTAATTTTCTTTCCAATTTGTTTGCATATTATTTTATTTTATTTTAATTTATTTTTAATTTATTCATTGTTTTGTTTTTGTTTTTCTATTTATTTTTATAAAAAATAATTAATGAATTAATATTTTTTATATTATTTTTATTCTTTTTTTTTTAACCTTTTGGCTCTATAAGTTCATTTTGCTAGTGCATATTGTTAGTCCTAAAGTAAATAAATAATCCAGTAATTAATAAAGTGAATAAATAATAATGATAACTGTAAATAAAATGTTTTAATCAATCAAATTATGTATTATATTATAACAAAAGCAACACTTTAAATATTAAAAAAATCACTGATGTTTGACCGAAAAACATCGCTGCAGCCTAATCAGAACATTGCTGCAGATGCTAATGTACTGCAGTTATTTTTATAGTCGGTGTGAACAGGCCTTTAAGAAGAACTTTCTGCAAGTGTGTGTTATAGATGAGTTGTGGGAAATGTGCGCACAAAAAGCTGCATGCACGTCCCTCTGGAGACTGCAGTCACACTATAACTCCATATTTAAATCTCCCTGCTGTAGGTGGAGTGATACATTTAGTAACCTTTCTGTGAGTCCCACAGGCTCAGCTGGGACGGATACAGGCTTTAATCTGCACCCCATTTATGATATTAAATACATCAGAACATAACCCTCTCCTCAAAGCACTGCTTGGCAGAAAGAGGTTTTGTTTTATAACATATTTTTAACATTATTTTTTGTGTAGTCCTCCAGTTCTTTTTAAGTAACAAATTACCAGAAAAAGTAGCGAACTACATTGCACTGTTGTGTTTATTTAAATATATATATGCATGTATCTTGTTACCTTATTAGTTACTTTATTTTACTGGACCTTTTTTAAGCCTAAATGACAGATATTGTATCAGCTTTTCTTTTGCTATTTTTTTATTTTATTTTAATTCATTTTATTAATTTTTTTCTTTTATTTTCTTTTCTTTTTTTATTTTATTTCTTTATTTATTATTTTTATTTTGCTTTTAACACACGCACACACACACACACACACACACACACACACACACACACACACAAACACACACACACACACACATATATATATATATATATATATATATATATATATATATATATATATATATATATATATATATATATATATATATATAATTTATTTATGTATATATATTTTATTTATGTATTTATTTATTATTTTGTTTTTAATTGATTTTTATTTTATTTATATTTTTTATTTTTTATTTTAAAATTTATTATTTAATTTACTATTGTTATTGTTGTTGTTGTTGTTGTTGTTGTTGTTGCTATTATTATTTATTATGATTTTTTAATTGTAAGTATTTTATTTTATTTTGACCCCAAAGCCATTTGACTATAGATTATATTGTTTACATCTGTAGATTTTATTTTTTATTTTATTTTTTCTTATTTTAATATTTATGTATGTATTTAATTTTTATATATATATATATTTATATATAAATATATAATATATTTATATATTTATATTATTATTATTATTAATAATAATTATAATGTTTTTTTTTTCATTATTTAATTTTTATTTTGACCATAAAATAATAATTAAGAGCCATTGTAGATTACATTGTTTATATCTGTAGATTTAATTTTTTTTCTTATTTAATTTAATTTTGTTTTTAATTTATTGTTAATTTATATATATATATATAAATTCATAATTTTATTTATTTATTTATTTATTTTATTTTATTATTTTTTTTTTTAATCCAAGGGCTCTGTAATCAAATTTTGCTTGTGCATTTTGTAAGTCTTAAAGTGAACAAATAATGCAGTAAAAGGTTATTCTCTGAAGGAAAAAAAATGTTTAGGGAGTTTTCAATTCAAATCTGACCATTTATTTCCTGATGACATCAGTTTGATGCTTTGGGTGAGATATACTTAGCCACGCCCCTCTAACCATTAGTGTGCTGCAAGTGAAAGATAAAAGGAGGAGCACAAAAATAAACCCCACCCCCCAATGAATATTCCATTTCAGTTGGAAATGCATCATTGAATGAACAGTTGCCTATTTTTTGCCTATTACAAATTTTAATAAAGCCAGGTGAATAGCATGCAGTTTAAAGAAAAAATGCATC
>NC_141036.1:1707500-1742500 GCF_052040795.2 Danio rerio | reverse complement strand
CCTGCAATTGATTGGTTGTAGGCAGCAGTAAATAAAAATGCACTAAATAAACACAAAAGTGAGTTGGTGAAATTGCAAATAACTATAAAATAGGTATAGTCGCACAGTTGAATCAGAAAATGGTTAACCCTCCTACATGTGCAATTTTAGTTATTTTTAAAATATAATTACCGAAATGCTAAAAAAAATCATGTAAAAAGAAAAGAACAACTTACTTTCTTCTAATATAATAAATGGTTTATTAATATGGATGGATGGATGGATGGATATATATATATATATATATATATATATATATATATATATATATATATATATATATATATATATATATAATATATATATATATATGTATGAGCAATATCACAGGAGTAGCAGTGCGATATGGCTGTATATTGGCACTGGTGGGAGGCGTGCGTTAGTGCCTTAGTGCCCCCACCAGTGCTCATATACAGCCATATCACACTGCTACAAGTGTGATATTGTGTTTATACAACAGTTTGACGGCATAATTGTGTATATAAAAAGAAAATCAAACATGTAGAGTCTCAAAATCCCTTTTGTATGAGGAACTACTTTCTTCCAGGTTTGATACAAATCATAAGCTGACAGATAAACAGCTGAGCAAGCATCTTTTAAACTGTAGAGCTGTAGTGTCTGTATGTAGATCTGTATGTGGGCGGAGTAATACACAAAGGGTAAAGAGGCTGTACGAGTGCTGATATTACTTTAATATATCACGGCTATCATTCATTCATTCATTTCATTCATTCATTCATTCATTCATTCTCGGCTTAGTCCCTTTATTTATCCAGGGTTGCCACAGCGGAATGAACCGCCAACTTATCTAGCAATTTTCCCTTCCAGCCGAATTTTCCCTTCCACACAGATTCACACACACACTCATACACTACGGACAATTTAGCCTACCCAATTCACCTGTACCGCATGTCTTTGGACTGTGGGGGAAACCGGAGCACCCAGAGGAAACCAACGCGAAGGCAGGGAGAACATGCAAACTCCACACAGAAACGCCAACTGAGCCGAGGTTCGAACCAGCGACCCAGCAACCTTCTTGCTGTGAGGCGACTGCACTACCTACTGCGCCACTGCCTCGCCCTCATGGCTATCAGCCAATCAGATTCGAGAACCAGACAGAACTGTTGTATGTATATATATATATATATATTATTAAACTCAGAAGTAGTGCAATTCCTTGTGGCTGAATGCATTAAACTCTCTTGATATGCCTATACAGTCAGGGGACTTGCTCTTGCATTTGCTCTATAATATATGGTAAAAATGACTCCACAAATCTTATGGTCACCTATAATCCCAATTCAACATTGCAGATTCTGCCATGTGACTATTGCGAATGCACACATTGCGATATCAATGCTAAAGAGATATATCGTGTAGCCCAAGCAAGCGTCTATATTGCAAAGAAATCCTCCTTTCTTCCTGCTCTGTCTTGCATTAAAAGCATGACTGGGTTCAAACCCATCTGATGGCCCCGTGTCCAGACTTCAGTGTTTCTCCGTTACGCTCCCATAGTCCTCTGTTTCTCTCTCCGTCTCTCATTGGTGGATGAAAGGAGACACCTAGTGCTCAAAGCAAGCATCCGCATGCAGGACAAGATGATTAAAGCGGTGCAGTGGCAGTCTGTAGAATCTGGCACACACAGATCGGTGGGAGCTGCGAGGGATTTCTTGCTTTATTTATTTTCTCTCTCTCTGAAGGAAACATCAAGTATGACAGCAGGCCGTCTCTCGTTTCTCTTTCTGTCTTCTGAAGCCCCTCGGCCTCATGGGACGGGTCTGCAAGATTTAGCTCATTAATTTCTATTGTTTGCGCTTTCAACTATTTTTAGCTCGTCTCTCCTGTGAGGATGTCATTATTCGGCGCAGGACAAAACCGCTTTGTTGTGTTGTCTGCGCAATTAAGACAAGCAAATGTTCAGCCGGTGTGTGTGTGTGTGTGTGTGTGTGTGTGTGTGTGTGTGTGTGTGTTTGAGCTTGTGAAGATGAACACTTCCTGGAGGACAGCTGGAACACACTTGGTTTTTAACTCACGTTTAACAGTTTAACAGATATTATTTAATGATTTTAATGTTAAATATCCAGAAATTTTCACACCATTGTTCAGTCTGGAACACATTTGGTTTTTAACTCATTTGTTCTCATTTATTAGGCAATATTTAATGATATTAATGTTAGAAATCATGTATTATTTTCGCCCTTTGGTTTTTAACTCATTTGTTCAAATTTAATAGACAATATTTAATGACAGTAATGTTAGAACTCAGGTATTTTCTCACCATTTGTTTTTAATTCATTTTGTCACATTTAATAGGCAATATTTAATGATATTAATGTTAGAAATCAAGTATTATTTCCGCTGTTTGGTTTTTAACTCATTTGTTCTCATTTAATAGGCAATATTTAATGATATTAATGTTAGAAATCAAGTATTATTTCTGCCATTTGGTTTTTAACTCATTTAATCATATTTACCAGATGATATTTAATGATATTAAGGTCAGAAGTCGAGATTTTTTTCTGTTCTGCCTGAAAAAGATTTAGTTTAATTAATTCGTTTACATTTAATAGATCATATTTAATGATATTAATGTCAGAAATCCAGAATGTGTCCCACTACTGTAATGATATTAATGTTAGAAATCAAGTATTATTTTCACCATTTAGTTTTTAACTCATTCAGTTGCATTTAATAAATAATTTTAAATGAAATTAATGACAGAAATTGAGATTTTTTTCTGTTCTGCCTAGGAAACATTTAGTTTTTAACTCATGTTGTCACATTTAATAGATAATATTTAATGATAATAATGTTAAAAATCCAGAATTTTAACACAATTATTCTGCCTGGAAAACATTTAGTTTTTAATTCATTTAATCATATTTAATAGATAATATTTAATGATATTAACGACAGAAATCCAGAATGTGTCCCACTACTGTAATGATATTAATGTTAGAAATCAGGTATTTTTCTCACCATTTGTTTTTAACTCATTTTGTCACATTTAATAGGCAATATTTAATGATATTAATGTTAGAAATCAAGTATTATTTCCGCTGTTTGGTTTTTATCTCATTCAGTTGCATTAAATAAATAATATTAAATGAAATTAATGACAGAAATTGAGATTTTTTTTTCTGTTCTGCCTAGGAAACATTTAGTTTTTAACTCATTTTATCACATTTAATAGATAAAATTTAATGATAATAATGTTAAAAATCCAGAATGTTTCACACCATTGTTCTGCCTGGAACACATTCGGTTTTTAACTCAGTCGGTCACATTTAATAGACAATATTTAATGATATAAATGACAGAAATTTAGAAACTTTTTGCCATTTAGTTTTTAATTCATTTAATCATATTTAATAGATAATATTTAATGATATTAATGTCAGAAATCCAGAATGTGTCCCACTACTGTTATGATATTAATGTTAGAAATCAAGTATTATTTCCACTATTTGGTTTTTAACTCATTTGTTCTCATTTATTAGGCAATATTTAATGATATTAATGTTAGAAATCAAGTATTATTTCCACTATTTGGTTTTTAACTCATTTGTTCTCATTTATTAGGCAATATTTAATGATATTAATGTTAGAAATCAAATATTATTTTCGCTATTTGGTTTTTAACTCATTCAGTTGCATTAAATAAATAATATTAATGACAGAAATATACATGTATCATGTTGCCTTAATTGATATCCACAGAATCTGATAGTGTCATATCAAGAGAAATATCGTTATCGCAGTACTCACTAACAATATTGCTAATTTTTTTCAGTATCGTGCAGCCCTAACCAATATCCTCAGAATCTGAGTGCCATATCATAAGAAATATAGTTATTGCAATTCTCAACAATATCGAATTTTGTCCTGATATATCATATTAAATATCCTTATTGCAGTACTCATCAACAATATCGTAAATATTTACAGTATTGTAAAGCCATACTTGATATCCCCAGAATCTGAGCATGCTTTATCGTAAGAATATCGTTATCGCAATACTCATCAACAATATCATATATATTTCCAGTGTCGTGCAGCCCTTATCGATATCCTCAGAATCTGAATGTGCTCAAGAGAATTACGATATCGTAAAAAATGTCGTCATCACAGTTCTCATCAACAATATCGCTTATATTTCCAGTGTTGTGCAGCCCTAATTGATATCCCCAGAATCTGAGCATGCTTTATCGTAAGAATATTGTTATCGCAATACCTACTAACAATATCGCATATATTTACAGTGTTGTGTTGTTCTCAACAATATCCAGTTTTGAATAATAAATATCCTTATTGCAGTACTCATCAAAAATATCGTAAATATTTACAGTGTTGTGCAGCCCTAATTGATATCCTCAGAATCTGAGCAAGCTATATAGTAAGAAATATCGTTATCGCAATACTCAACAACAATATTGCATATTTTCCAGTATCATGCAGCCCTAATCAATATCCTCAGAATCTCAGAGTTCCATATCATAAGAAATATCGTTATTGCAATACTCCACAACAGCGCATATTATTATGATATATCATAAGAAATATCAATATCGCAATTCTCAGCAATATCGATTTTTTTCCCTGATATATGATAAATATCCTTATTGCAGTACTCATCAACAATATAGCATATATTTCCATTATTGTGCAGCCCTAATCAATATCCTCACAATCTGAGCATGCTACAGTGTTTCCTCTAGGATGTTTTCCAGCTGTGGCGGCAGGCCTTTTTTATTTACACAGATCTACCAACTACCTGTGACGTTATTTCAATGACAAATGTCATGAGCGCAGTATTAGAAGTCGGGATCACATTTATGTAACAGCCTACAGCATGTGAATCTCTGTGCTTGCGCGGCGATTTCTTCTGCTTGTGCACAAAACTTCTTGCACACCCTCAAATATAAGCCGCTTCAAGAGCTCGCAGATCTTCTTGTGCGCTCTCAAATAAACACTGCTGAAGTGCGATTTAGTGTGTTTATGTAACGAGTATGTCTCCAGCATTTATTAGATTTGCTTGGAATATTTCTCCTATAGAATGTCTCCAATAGACCTACAGAGCGGTATTAATGTGTCCTGAAGTAAAGTGAAGCGGCTATACGTCATGTTTGCTGGCCTCGCGCATCACGCACCTGTCAGTCAGTCAGCATGTAGCCTCAAAGGGTTAAACAAATGACGGACAGCACTACTACAGTTACAGAAAAGTTCGCATTGTTATAATTTACGTACTTTTTAATACGTTTTGGTGCTATTAATAAAATAAAATGTTTTGAATGAGAAGCTGTAATGTAGCCGTGGCGGGAGGAATTTTGCTGTGGCGTCCCACCATGAAAGAATGAATATAGCGGAAACCATGTGCTATATCGTAAGACATATTGTTATCGCAATTCTCACTAAAAATATTGCACATTTTTTTCAGTGTCATGCAGCCCTAATCGTTATCCTCAGAATCTGAGCGTGCTACATCACAAGAAATATTATCGCAATACTCAACAGCATCACATTTGTTTCCTGATATATCATAGGAAATATCGTTATCGCAGTACTCATCAGCAATATCGCTCATATTTCCAGTATTGTGCAGCCATAATTGATGTCCCCGGAATCTGAGCATGCTTTATCATAAGAAATATTATTTCGCAACACTCAACTACATCGCATATTTTTCCAGTCTCATGCAGCCCTAATCAATATCCTCAGAATCTGAGTGTGAAATCAAGTATTATTTCCGCTGTTTGGTTTTTAACTCATTTGTTCTCATTTAATAGGCAATATTTAATGATATTAATGTTAGAAATCAAGTATTATTTCTGCCATTTGGTTTTTAACTCATTTAATCATATTTACCAGATGATATTTAATGATATTAAGGTCAGAAGTCGAGATTTTTTTCTGTTCTGCCTGAAAAAGATTTAGTTTAATTAATTCGTTTACATTTAATAGATCATATTTAATGATATTAATGTCAGAAATTCAGAATGTGTCCCACTACTGTAATGATATTAATGTTAGAAATCAAGTATTATTTTCACCATTTAGTTTTTAACTCATTCAGTTGCATTTAATAAATAATTTTAAATGAAATTAATGACAGAAATTGAGATTTTTTTCTGTTCTGCCTAGGAAACATTTAGTTTTTAACTCATGTTGTCACATTTAATAGATAATATTTAATGATAATAATGTTAAAAATCCAGAATTTTAACACAATTATTCTGCCTGGAAAACATTTAGTTTTTAATTCATTTAATCATATTTAATAGATAATATTTAATGATATTAACGACAGAAATCCAGAATGTGTCCCACTACTGTAATGATATTAATGTTAGAAATCAGGTATTTTTCTCACCATTTGTTTTTAATTCATTTTGTCACATTTAATAGGCAATATTTAATGATATTAATGTTAGAAATCAAGTATTATTTCCGCTGTTTGGTTTTTATCTCATTCAGTTGCATTAAATAAATAATATTAAATGAAATTAATGACAGAAATTGAGATTTTTTTTTCTGTTCTGCCTAGGAAACATTTAGTTTTTAACTCATTTTATCACATTTAATAGATAAAATTTAATGATAATAATGTTAAAAATCCAGAATGTTTCACACCATTGTTCTGCCTGGAACACATTCGGTTTTTAACTCAGTCGGTCACATTTAATAGACAATATTTAATGATATAAATGACAGAAATTTAGAAACTTTTTGCCATTTAGTTTTTAATTCATTTAATCATATTTAATAGATAATATTTAATGATATTAATGTCAGAAATCCAGAATGTGTCCCACTACTGTTATGATATTAATGTTAGAAATCAAGTATTATTTCCACTATTTGGTTTTTAACTCATTTGTTCTCATTTATTAGGCAATATTTAATGATATTAATGTTAGAAATCAAGTATTATTTCCACTATTTGGTTTTTAACTCATTTGTTCTCATTTATTAGGCAATATTTAATGATATTAATGTTAGAAATCAAATATTATTTTCGCTATTTGGTTTTTAACTCATTCAGTTGCATTAAATAAATAATATTAATGACAGAAATATACATGTATCATGTTGCCTTAATTGATATCCACAGAATCTGATAGTGTCATATCAAGAGAAATATCGTTATCGCAGTACTCACTAACAATATTGCTAATTTTTTTCAGTATCGTGCAGCCCTAACCAATATCCTCAGAATCTGAGTGCCATATCATAAGAAATATAGTTATTGCAATTCTCAACAATATCGAATTTTGTCCTGATATATCATATTAAATATCCTTATTGCAGTACTCATCAACAATATCGTAAATATTTACAGTATTGTAAAGCCATACTTGATATCCCCAGAATCTGAGCATACTTTATCGTAAGAATATCGTTATCGCAATACTCATCAACAATATCATATATATTTCCAGTGTCGTGCAGCCCTTATCGATATCCTCAGAATCTGAATGTGCTCAAGAGAATTACGATATCGTAAAAAATGTCGTCATCACAGTTCTCATCAACAATATCGCTTATATTTCCAGTGTTGTGCAGCCCTAATTGATATCCCCAGAATCTGAGCATGCTTTATCGTAAGAATATTGTTATCGCAATACCTACTAACAATATCGCATATATTTACAGTGTTGTGTTGTTCTCAACAATATCCAGTTTTGAATAATAAATATCCTTATTGCAGTACTCATCAAAAATATCGTAAATATTTACAGTGTTGTGCAGCCCTAATTGATATCCTCAGAATCTGAGCAAGCTATATAGTAAGAAATATCGTTATCGCAATACTCAACAACAATATTGCATATTTTCCAGTATCATGCAGCCCTAATCAATATCCTCAGAATCTCAGAGTTCCATATCATAAGAAATATCGTTATTGCAATACTCCACAACAGCGCATATTATTATGATATATCATAAGAAATATCAATATCGCAATTCTCAGCAATATCGATTTTTTTCCCTGATATATGATAAATATCCTTATTGCAGTACTCATCAACAATATAGCATATATTTCCATTATTGTGCAGCCCTAATCAATATCCTCACAATCTGAGCATGCTACAGTGTTTCCTCTAGGATGTTTTCCAGCTGTGGCGGCAGGCCTTTTTTATTTACACAGATCTACCAACTACCTGTGACGTTATTTCAATGACAAATGTCATGAGCGCAGTATTAGAAGTCGGGATCACATTTATGTAACAGCCTACAGCATGTGAATCTCTGTGCTTGCGCGGCGATTTCTTCTGCTTGTGCACAAAACTTCTTGCACACCCTCAAATATAAGCCGCTTCAAGAGCTCGCAGATCTTCTTGTGCGCTCTCAAATAAACACTGCTGAAGTGCGATTTAGTGCGTTTATGTAACGAGTATGTCTCCAGCATTTATTAGAATTGCTTGGAATATTTCTCCTATAGAATGTCTCCAGTAGACCTACAGAGCGGTATTAATGTGTCCTGAAGTAAAGTGAAGCGGCTATACGTCATGTTTGCTGGCCTCGCGCATCACGCACCTGTCAGTCAGTCAGCATGTAGCCTCAAAGGGTTAAACAAATGATGGACAGCACTACTACAGTTACAGAAAAGTTCGCATTGTTATAATTTACTTACTTTTTAATACGTTTTGGTGCTATTAATAAAATAAAATGTTTTGAATGAGAAGCTGTAATGTAGCCGTGGCGGGAGGAATTTTGCTGTGGCGTCCCACCATGAAAGAATGAATATAGCGGAAACCATGTGCTATATCGTAAGACATATTGTTATCGCAATTCTCACTAACAATATTGCACATTTTTTTCAGTGTCATGCAGCCCTAATCGTTATCCTCAGCATCTGAGCGTGCTACATCACAAGAAATATTATCGCAATACTCAACAGCATCACATTTGTTTCCTGATATATCATAAGAAATATCGTTATCGCAGTACTTATCAACAATATCGCTCATATTTCCAGTATTGTGCAGCCATAATTGATGTCCCCGGAATCTGAGCATGCTTTATCATAAGAAATATTATTTCGCAACACTCAACTACATCGCATATTTTTCCAGTCTCATGCAGCCCTAATCAATATCCTCAGAATCTGAGTGTGCGATATCGTAAGGAATATCGTTATCGCGATACTCATCAACGTATTTTCCTAGTATCGTGCGGCCCTGATCGTTCTTCTCAGAATCTGAGCGTGAATCTGAGAAGCAGAGGTCATTGTGTTTGTGATGGTCACGGGCTGCTCGCTCAGATCTGGTCACGTCTCAGTGTCTATATCTCAGCCCTGAGGTGCGTGCCGTGTCTCGGTGCGGTATGGCTACTGTCTACTTGTGTTAAGGCAGAATAATGGCTAATCAGCGCTGTCTGCCCCGGCTTCTGCTTAGCGCGCAGGGAAATAATCTCTCTTCAGCGGCCCTTAATCAGCCTTGATCAGAGAGCCGATGCGCTGCCATCTTGAATCCAACCTCTGAACGTGAGCGCCTGCCCCAGTCTCACTTTAACTTACGCTCAGAGACCGCAGCATTAATACCCGCTGACACCTCAAAGCAAACCTTAGCGTTTCAATTAGAGGCTCCCGTGGGCCCGCCGGTGATCGGGTGCCACTCCCTCTCCGTCTCAAACACACTCCTGCATGCATTCGGTGGGCTGTTTTGGGTTGTTTACCTTTTGATTTATTGCGATGGCAGATTTTCAGGATGATGTGTTTTTTTCTGCTGCTGGAATGTGTGATGTGTTGAGGCTAAAGCTGAGCTGCTTTACATTCTGGCTGTTTGTCTTTGATGCACATCATGTGTTTGTAAACCAGATGCATGTTATTAGTATTATTTTGTGGCTTCAGAGAGAAGAAGAACTACTTAATTTAGGTTATTATTTAAAGATTTAACAATATGATTTTTGGCGGCGCAATGGGTTGCACAATTGCCTCACAGCAAGAAGGTTGCTGGTTCGAGCCCCACCTAGGCCAGTTGTCATTTCTGTGTGGAGTTTGCAAATTCTCCCTGTGTTGGCGTGGGTTTCCTACTGGTGCTCTGGTTTCCCTCACAGTCTGAACACATGCGCTATTAGGGAATTGGGTAAGTTGAAACTGTCTGTAGTGTGAATGAGTGTGTATGGATGTTTCCCAGTGATGGGCTGCAGCTCTAAGGGCATCCGCTGCTTAAAACATAATTTGGTGGATAGTTAGTGGTTCATTTCGCTGTGGCAACCCCAGATTAATAAAGTGACTGAAAATAAATGTATGAATGATTTTTAATACATTAAAGATGTAAACTAATGAATAAGTTAGTAATTAAATTGTCTAAAAAGAAGCTTTATTGTAACTAATTAAGGGGCGGCACAGTGGCTCGGTAGTTAGCACTGTGGCCTCACAGCAAGAAGGTCGCTGGTTCGAGTCCAGAAAGGAAGAAAGAAATAAAAAGAAATAAAAAGAAAGAAAGAAAGAAAGAAAGAAAGAATAACGAAATAAAGAGAAAAAAAGAAAGAAAAATAAAGAAAAAGAGAGAGCGAAATAAAGAGAAAAAAGAAAGAAATAAAGAGCAAGAAAGAAAGAAAGAAAAAAAAGAATGAAATAAAGAAAGAAGAGAAAGAAAGAAAAAAAGAAAGAAAGAAAGAGAGAGAGAGAGAGAGAGAGAAAAGAAAGAAAGAAAGAAAAAATAACGACATAAAGAGAAAAAAAGAAAGAAAAAGAAAGAAAAAGAGAAAGAAAGAAAGAAAGAAAGAGAAAAAGAGAAAGAAAAAATAAAGAAATAGAGAAAAAAAGAAAGAAAAAAAGAAAGAAAGAAAGAAAAAGAGAAAGAGAAAGAAAGAAAGAAAGAAAGAATAACGAAATAAAGAGAAAAAAGAAAGAAAAATAAAGAAAAAGAGAGAGCGAAATAAAGAGAAAAAAGAAAGAAATAAAGAGCAAGAAAAAGAAAGAAAGAAAAAGAATGAAATAAAGAAAGAAATTAAGAAAGAAATTAAGAAAGAAAGAGAAAAAAAGAAAAAAGAAAGAAAGAAATAAAAAAGAAAGAAAGAAAGAAAGAAAGAAAGAAAGAAAGAGGGAGAGAGAGAAAAAAGAAAAAGAAAGAAAGAAAGAAAGAAAAAAAGAGAAAGAGAAAAAGAGAAAGAAAAAATAAAGAAATAGAGAAAAAAAGAAAGAAAAAGAGAAAGAAAAAAGAAAGAAAGAAATAAAGAAACAATGAAAAAGAGAAAGAAAGAAAAATATAAAGAAAAAAAGAAAGAAAGAAAGAAAGAAAGAAAGAAAGAAAGAAAGAAAGAAAGAAAGAAAGAAAGAAAGAAAGAAAGAAAGAAAGAAAGAAAGAAAGAAAAAGAAAGAAAGAAAGTGTAGGTGCTAGTCCAGTTTTAGTCCACTGGATTCTGCTGCTGAGCCATCGGCCACATTAAAACAGAGCGTGCGGCTCTCATTATAGCACTGATGGAGTCCTGGGATCCTCTGAGACCGGCTGATTGGAGCCCCAAATTGACCTAGAGACGAAGAGAAATGGCAGAAGAGCTTTTTTTCGGAACTGAATTTCTCCGCAGTGTAATGATCAGTGGTAAGCAACGAGACATTTATCTCAATAAGCCGGTGATATTTTTACACTTGTCATTATGCAGAAGAAGGTTGTAGCTTGATAATGAATTGCGGTGAATGTCATCATAAAGGACTTTTAAACTCCAGTTGATCATATTAAGCAGCAGACGGGAAGAAGAGAGTACTCATTTACCAAGAATGTAATTGGTCACCCCTGCTGCCATGCTAAACCTTGATTGGCCAATTAATTAAAGGTGAGCTATTATGCAGAAATCACTTTTATAAAGGGTTGAAACACAGTTGTGTGGCAGCAGTGTGTGAATATAAGCAGCTTCTAATGGTAATAAAGTTTTTAATTTATTTAGTTTATGTAATCAGAAACACTTTGACATTCTCCCTTTGTACGTGTCATCAGAGAGGGAAGCCCCGCCCACTAGTGACCATCTCTCCCTCATTAGCATAGGACGTTAGTCAAGTTTTTGAATCTGCCACTATGCTGACACGCAGGCATTTGTGGCTCCGCCCTCTTCTGAAAAGACCACAACTCATTTGAATTTAAAGCGACAGTCACCAAAACACCACAATTAGAATCAAAGCCTAAAAGGGTCAGTTTCAGCGAGTTATGAAGCATTATCTGTGTGCTATTTGGAGCTGAAAACGCTCTGGGACATAACAGACTTATTTTACATCTTATAGACCTTTTTCTTGGAATGCAAAATTACCCATGAAGCTTTGCGTGTATGCGCAAGGAGAATGCGAAGAACTTCCGGTCGGCAGCTGATGCGTGTAAACAGTCACATTTGGACAGCTGTGAAACGATAGTTTTAATCTATTTTACCTGCTTTTATCCTCTTTGAACTAATACTGTTGTCCATCAGCAGCATCTCCTGGACTGATCATTTAAGGAAATGTGATCTAATAGGATGGAAAACAGCTGCTGTGAGGTGTTTTCCCCTCGTTGTCAGACGGCATCTTCTGCAGTTTAAATGAAGCCTCGTCATCGCTAAAGTCAACATTTTCTCTTCATTTCAAATATATAACCAGCCCAAACAAATGTAATTTATCAAAATGTTTGACACACACACGTAGCCTGTACTGTCCCACTGACACACTGATTTAATAACTGTGACAAAGTGAAAATACAGGCGAGTGTCATTTTGAAATGACAGAAAAACACACACTATCGTAAAAACAACACACTAAATTAAACACAAACGGCTCGCGATTAGAATGAACAGCAAATCAGCCAGCAGAGGATCAATAACAGACTTTTATTGCTCATTGGTCAACAAAAATTGCATGACTTACCTGTTAAGTTTCATGCCAGTAATCTGGTTTGCTCTATAATGCAGTGAAGTATTCCGTGTGTGTGTGTGTGTGTGTGTGTTTGTGTGTGTGTGTGTGTGTGTTGAAGAGCCGCTGAGCTAACAACTGACAGGCCAGGGAAACACACACACACACACACACTGTATTTGAACCACATCTGACAGATTAAAACGGCTTTAACACACACATTTCTAAGTTGTGTCTCACAAAAACACTCTGTTATCTATTAAAAAGGCTTTTGAAACCCATTTTCGGATCGCAAATTACCTATTGTAAACGCTGTAAACGGAAGTTCTAACCATTCAACCGGAAGACGCTGCTCTCTATGGCCCCCTCTATGCAGCAGCCAAGCAAAAGGTCTATAATAGCTATTCATTTGTATAGGCTAAACTGTTTGCTAATATATAGCAGCTTTTTAATGTAGACTACTTGTTCTGTCCTTTGTGAATAATATTAATAATAATAATAAATCATATTACTGACCATTTCAACTGTTTATTCACAATGTAACAGCTCCAGATGAACACATCTAGTAATTTGGGAATATTTTGGAGGAGGTTATCCCTTATTTTCACATCCCAATGTTGACAGGTATGGATTGTATTCATCGGCCAGCTCTCTGGCACCATGGTATTCAGAGTTTTGAAGCCGAGTGTTTTGAGTGAGCAGATACTGGTGTTGTTGGTATTCTGTCAGGGTTTTAGAGGGACAGACGCGTCTGTAATGGGCTGTTCTCAGCGGCACCGGGGCCTTGTTGCTGTTGACCTCCATTTAGACTCAGGCAGAGTGAGATCAGAGCGTCTGATGGTGAGGACGTTTCTGCCAGCGCAGGTCACGACCCACATCCACAGTCAGCACAGCACACATCTCAATCCCAGCGCTGCGAGGACACTGCTGGAGACGCCAGAGTCTGATACAAGGGGAGCTGTTATGCATAAATCACATTTATAAGAGGTTCAGACGCAGTTGTGTGTCGGCAGTGTGTGAAAATAACCAGCTGCTAATAGTAAGAAATAATTAATTATAATTAAAAACTGTATGCAGAAACACTTCGATTGACATTCTCCCATTTCGTCATCTTCAATTTTTCACGCAGATAACATTAATACTGTTTTAATCTGCCACTATGCTGACACAGGTGTTTCTAGCTCCGCCCTTTTCTGAAAAGAGCACTATCTCATTTGCATTTAAAGCGACAGTCACCAAAACGCCACAATTAGGATCAAAGTCTAAAGGGTCAATTTCAGAGAGTTAGACAACATTATTTGTGTGTGTGTGTGTGTGTCATAGATACAGCGCTCCAGAAATAAGCAGATGCGAGAGATGTTTCCTGATGGATTCGGGATTCATCATGCTGGAATGCTGCGTCAGGACCGCTCCCTGATGGAGAGCATGTTTTCCAGAGGATACCTGAAGGTTCTGGTGTGCACGGCCACACTAGCCTGGGGAGTCAACTTACCTGCACATGCCGTCATCATCAAGGTCTGTGTCTTGTGTTATACTTTCATGCAGTGCACCTTCCCTAGACCAGTGTTTCCCAACTCTGTTTCTTTGTCTTGTTTTATACTTTTAAGTTGTGCATCTTACCTAGACGCTGCATGACATTAACTATCCCGGACGAGCCCCCGATTTCATGTTGCACGCCATCTAGGCCAGTGTTTCCCAACAATGTTTCTGGAGGCACACCAGCATATCTGATTCATTAACATCAGGTTTTAGAGACTCTTCTGATGTTCTGATGAGTTGATTTAGATGTGTTTGATTAGGGAAAGGTTGAAAATGGGTACTGTTGGTGTGCCTTTAGGAACAGGGTTGGGAAATACTGCACTAGATTGTGTGCAACAGGACATTGGGGGCTCGTCCAGGATAGTTCATGTTACGCAGTATCTAAAGAGGGTGCACACTATGAAAGTATAAGAAAATATGCAGTCAAAATGTATTGGGGTTTTGAGTTCGGGAGCTGACGAGGCCAAAATAACAAACATTATATTTTAAACTTCTACATGACCTGACCATTTATTCATTAAATCTTACAAAAACTAACATTTTAAAAGAATAAAACAATAAAATATAATCATATATATAATAATAATAATAATAATAATAATAATAATAATATCTAAAACTGGTTATAATGGGGGTTTTATTGTTTTAAAATCTGCTTTCAGTTCCTTTTCATCTCTTTCAGAAAATCAAACTTTCAGACTTCATGTTGTGCATTTTCCCTAGACGCTGCGTAACATGAACTATCCCGGACGAGCCCCCAATTTCATGTTACACCCCATCTAGGTAGAGGTTGAAAATAAAAGAGGGTTGGAAAACACTGCACTAGATGGTGCGTAACAGGAAATTGGGGGCTCGTCCGGGATAGTTCCTGTTACGCAGCGTTTAGAGAAATTGCACACTAGGAACAAGACAAGACAAAGAAAATATGCAGTCAAAATGTATTGGGGTTTTGAGTTCGGGAGCTGACAAGGCCAAAATAACAAACATAATATTTTAAACTTCTACCTGACCTGACCATTTATTCATTAAATCTTACAAAAACTTACTAACATTTTAAAAGATTAAAAAATACTATAATAATAATAATAATGGTAATAATGGGGTTTTTATTGTTTAAAAATCTGCTTTTAGCTTCTTTTCATCTCTTTCAGAAAATCTAAGTTTTAGGCTTCATATTGTGCATCTTTCCTAGATGCTGCGTAACATGAACATATCCCGGACGAGCCCCCAATTTCTTGTTACGCACCATCTAGGCCAGTGTTTCTGTTTCTGTTTCAGTGTTTTTTTTTTTACAATGTTTCTGGAGGCTCACCAACAGTGCACATTTTGCATTTCTCCCTTATCTAATCCGTTAACTTCAGGTTTTAGAGTCCCTTTTAATGTTCTGATGAGTTTATTCAGGTGTGTTTGAATAGGAAGAGGTTGATTATGTGTACTGTTGGGTGTGCCTTCTGAAACAGGGTAGGGAAACACTGCCCTTGATGGTGCCTAACATGAAATCAGGGGGCTCGTCCCGGATAGTTCACATTACGCAGCTTCTTGGGCAGGTGTAAAACATGAAAGACAAGTAAAAGAACATATGCAGTCAAAATGTTTTGGGGTTTTGAGTTCGTGAGCTGACAAGGTCAAAAAAATTAAATAAATTCTTGTATTTTAAACTTCCACCTTAGCTGTTCAAATAAAAGAATGAAAATACAGGTACAAGTACTACCTAACACGAAAACAGAGATCCAAAGGTTTCACGAAAAGCCTGGCATCAGTGTCAAACAGGCAAAAGGGTCAAAAAAGCTGGTATATCAATAGTAACAAACATAAAGCAAAAACAAATCTCTTCTTCTTCTTCTGACTTTCTTATTTTCCTTTGTTTCCTCCTCTTTCTTCTTCCTCTCATCTTTCTTCTTCTTTTTTTCCTCACTCTGCACCTTTAACCAGGGAAAGCTGTACAGTTTATTAAAGTGTGTGATAGTCTTCTTGTTAATGCTTCTTGTGTGTGATGTCAGGGCACTAATATCTATGATGCGAAGCGTGGAACTCTGGTGGATCTGGGCATCCTGGATGTGATGCAGATCTTCGGTCGTGCCGGACGGCCACAGTTTGATAAATATGGAGAGGGAACCATCATCACAACACACGACAAACTCAGCCATTACCTGACACTGCTGACCCAGCAGAACCCCATCGAGAGCCAGTTCCAGCAGAGCCTCGCTGACAACCTCAACGCTGAGGTACACACACACAAACACAAACACACATCTGTCTGTCCATCTATCCCAGAGGTATTTCTGACTAAATGTAAAGTGGTTTTAATAATTAAAATAAAGAATATTCGATAAAAATGTCATTAAAACATGTTAAAAGTGGTAAATAACTGAAGCAATCTTAGTGAATCACAGACACTACTAACTGTAAAGCATTTATACATTTATTTAAATCTTATGAAAACTTACAAAAAAAATTAAAGATTAAAAATAGTAATAATAATAATAATAACAATATTAATAATATTAATATAAGAAAATTGTAATATATATTTTTATTGTTTAAAATCTGCGCATTACTTTCAGAAAATCAAACTTCCAGGCTGTTATTTTACTTATTTATTTTAATTTTTTATTTTTTTATTTTTTTATTTATTTATTTATTTATTTATTTATTTATTTATTTATTTATTTATTTATTTATTTATTTATTTATTTATTTATTTATTTTATTTTTATTTGTTTGTTTGTTTGTTCATTTATTTATTTATTTATTATTTATTCATTCATGTATTTATTTATTTCCTTATTTCTATATTTATTTATTAATTATTAATTAATTAATTTTAATTTCTGTATTTATTTATTTATTGATTGATTTATTGATTTATTTTTGTATTTATTCATTTATTTTTTTATTTCTGTATTTATTCATTTATTCATTTATTTATTTATTTATTTACTTTTTATTGATTAATTTATTAATTTATTCCTTTATTTGTGTATGGATTTATTTATTTATTTAATTATAAATTTTTTATTCATTTATTTATTCATTGATTGATTTATTAATTTATTAATTTATTTATTTATGTATGTATTTATTCCTTCATTTATTTATTTATTTTTATGTATTTTATTTATTTGTCCATTTATTGATTTATTTATTTATCTATTCATTTATTATTCATGTATTTATTAATTTATTTATTTATTTATTTATTTATTCATTTTTCTATTAATTTTTATTCATGTATTTAATCATTTATTTATTTATTTATCTATTCATTTTTTATTTATATATTTCTTAATTTATTTATTTATTTATTGAATAATTAATGTATTTATTATTTCATTTATTTTTTATGTATTTATTTATTCATTTATTTTTTCATTGATTTATTTTTTAATTTGTTCATTCATCTGTTTATTTATTTATGTATGTATTTATTCTTTTATTTATTTATTCATTTATTCATTTATATATTAATTTAGTTGTTTACGTCTCTATTTTTAAGTATTTTGCATTTATTTATTTATTTGTCATACTGAACAATACTTTCATTACAGTTTTTGTTTGCTAACATTTTTACATTTATTTTTCTTTGCAAAAAATATGATAAATTGCCCAAAGTTTGCCTTTATAGCAGTTCTTCATTAAAACAAGTTTAAATAAATACTTTGGAGTGGAGTTTAGTGTGCAGTTCTTCACTCTGCCGCATGAGGGCAGCATCAATACATCCCTCCTATTGAAACGCATCATCAGTTTGTCCAGCAGGTGGCGCAGAGACACCACACATCATTTGAAGTTCAGAATAAAGTCATTTCAGCACAGCATTAATGTGTTTGTGCTTGTCATTTGTCCAGCACTCTCATTTTCATCATCAGCAGTATTCAAAATAAACCCCTGTCAGGGAGCTGGCTGTATGATGATTGTTTTCTGTCTGTTTGTGTGCAGATCGCTCTCGGGACGGTCACCAATGTCGACGAAGCCGTCCGATGGTTGAGCTACACATACCTGTATGTGCGAATGAGAGCCAATCCACTTGCCTATGGGATCAACCACAAGGCCTATCAGGTGCTCATATTCTCATAAACATGTTCCTCAAAGGTCCAATGAAACTAAAGTAACGTTTGTTTAGATGTTAGTATAGTATTGTTCAATTTTAAGAATATTTATAAGCTAGTGCGCACTAAAAGAGGAACAAAATTCACAGTTAGGACATATAAAGCCGATATAAACATGTAAAGCTTGTAGTTTGGCACCTCCGCCTAAATGGATCAACAGTTTTATTCGGGTCACCTCATACTTCAGTTACTCATCAAATCTTCTGACCAATCAGACGCTCTCTAGTGTCTGACATGCCCCGCCCCCTTCTCATTTGGTGCACTTGTGCTGGAACATTCACACTGGCTCAGCAGTGATAATGCAAAACCTTTTAAAGGGGAGGAGCTACACTAGGCCCCGCCCTCTCGTTGTGCTTCAGTTGTGATCAGGTCATCTATTAAAAATGCTCACTTCAAAGCACTTCACAGGACCTTTAAATAACAGGTAATATAGGGAGGGATTCACCACAATAATCAACATTTACTTCAATTCAGTTCAAGTGTATTAGTATAGCGCTGTTCACAATCCCATTATTGCATTACAATCAAACTCAGAAAAGTTATAACTAAGGTTATTGATTATCAACTTTATTGGTGACTAATAACTTTAACTAATTAATTAGTAACTCAGCTTTTAACTGTTAAAGTTATGATATATAAACACAGTTAACCTGCAGTTATATGACATATAGGTGGTGTCTATATATCGATATGTCTGTATTTATGCTTTCTTTTGTTCTTATTTATTCATTCATTCATTTTCTTTTCGGCTTAGTCCCTTTATTAATCAGGGCTCGCCACAATGGAATAAACTGTCAACCTGCATATGTTTTACATAGCGGATGCCCTTCTAGCAACCTAGTACTGGAAACACCCATACACACACACACACTCATACACTGCAGACAATTTAGCCTACCCAATTCCCCTATAGCGCATGTGTTTGGACTGTGGGGGAAACCGGAGCACCCGGAGGAAACCCACGCCAACACGGGGAGAACATGCAAACTCCACACAGAAACGCCAACTGAGCCAGTTGGGACTCGAACCAGTGACCTTCTTGCTGTGAGGCGATTGTGCTACCCACTGCACCATTATTTATTTATTCATTTGTTTATTTATTAATTCGTTCATTTATTCTGTCATTCATTTGTTTTTTATTCATCAACTCATTCATTCATTTATTCGTTCGTTCGTAAGTTCATTAATGAATTTATTTGTTTATTCCTTCCCTTATTCATTCATTTATTCATTCATTCATTCATTCATTCATTCATTCATTTTATTCATTCATTTGTTTATTAATTCAATCATTCATTTGATTATTCATTTATTAATTTGTTTTTTTCATGAATTCATTCATTTGTTTATTCATTCCTTTGTTCGTTTATTCGTTTATTTTTTATGTGTTCTTTTTTCTTTCTTATTTATTTATTTATTTAATTGTTTTTATTGTAATTTATTTATTTTATTATTTGTTCTTTTTTATTTTTGTTTCTTCTTTCTTTCTGTCTTTCTTTCTTTCTTTCTTTCTTTCTTATGATTCATTCATTCATTTATTCTCTTATTTGATATTTGTTCTTTATATTTCTTTATTATTTCGTTTATTCTCCTTCATTCATTCATTCATTCATTCATTCATTCATTCATTTACTTTTTTATTTTTTATTTATTCTTTCTTTTGTTCATATTTATTATTTCTTTCTTTCTTTCGTCTTATTTATTTCTTTCTTTAATTGTTTTTATTGCAGTTTATTTATTCTTTTATTTATTTTTATGCAATTCTTTTTATTTCTTTTTATTTATTCTTTATTTATTTATGTATTTATTTTTCTTTCTTTTTTCTTTCTTATTTATTATTTTTCTTTCTTCCTATTGTTATTAATTAATTAATGTATTAATTTAATTGTTTTTATTCTAATTTATTTATTATTTATCATTTTTTATTTTATTTTTTGTTTCTTTTTTGTTTGTTTGTTTCTTTCCTTTATTCATTCATTCATTTAATTTTATTCTTTTATTTATTATTTATTCTTTATATTTCTTTATTATTTCTTTTATTCTTATTCATTCATTCATTCATTCTTTTATTTGTTCTTTATTCTTTATTCTTTTTTATTTATTCTTTTTTCTTTTTATTTATTTATTTATTAAATTGTTTTATTGTAATTTATTTTTATTATCTATTATTTCTTTATTTTTGTTTGTTTCTTTCTTATCTATTCTTTATTTTTATTTTCTTTCTTTCTTTCTTTCTTTCTTTCTTATTTATTCATATATTAATTTATTCATTTATTGGTTTAATTATTATTATATTTTTTCCTTCCTTTTATTTCTTCATGTATTGCTGTTTCTTTCGTTCTTAGTATACCGGTGATGTCTATGTGTGCGTGTTCAGTGAAGTGTATTAAGCTGTTCAGCAGTGCAGTGTATTGATGTTCTTCTTGCGAATGCGTTTGCTGCTGTTGATTCATTATGAAGTCTTTCAGCAATATCTAAATGCTGCTGTTGTTCAGATGGACCCGCAGCTGGAGCTCTACAGGAAGGAGTTAGTGGTGGAGTCCGGCAGGAAGCTGGATAAAGCACGGATGATCCGATTCGACGAGAGGACCGGTTACTTTGCATCTACAGACCTCGGCAGGACAGCCAGTCACTTCTACATTAAATACAACACTATTGAGGTGTGTCAGCGTGCTCTTTATGTTTATTTATTTCACTAGATATTCTTCAAGACACTAGTATTCAGCTTAAAGTGGCATTTAAAGGCTTAACTAGCTTAATATGGTTGAGTTCGGGTAATTCAGCAGGCCATTGTATAACTGTGGTTTGTTCTGGAGACTATCCAAAACAAATGTTGCTTAAGGAGGCTAACAATATTGACCTTAAAATGTGTTTAAAACTATTAAAAGCTGCTTTTATTCTAGTCGAAATAAAACAAATAAGACTTTCTCCAGAAGAACAAATATTATAGGAAATACTGTGAAAAATTCCTGAATCTGTTCAACATCATTTGGGAAATTCATTAAAACTATTATTACATGTAATTATATATGTATATTTGGGTGTGTTGAGTAAATGATGGTAAAAAGTGTGATTCTGATGAATATTTTGTTTGTTTTTTCCTTATCAATAAGAGGCATATTTCACACTATTGCTGTTTCGCAATACATCATCGTTGGTGTGCAAAAAAAAATGCTTGTAAATATTTAATATATGCATATTTGAACAGTATTTCTGCTCTACTCCACAGTCGTTCAATGAGCTGTTCAATGCGCAGAACACTGAAGCAGACGTGCTCAGCATCGTCTCCAAAGCTGAAGAGTTTGAGCAGATCAAGGTAAGAGTTCAGGAGGAGTAGATTCATTTTAGGAATGGACTAAACTCTTTCTTTCTCATTTATATATACAGTTAAAGTCAGAATTATTGCCCCCCTGTTTATTTTTTCTGTTTAACCGAGAGCAGATTTCTTCAGCACATTTGTAATCATAATAGTGTTAATAACTCATCTCTAATATCTGATTTATTTTCTCTTTGTCATGATGACAGTAAATAATATTAGACTAGATATTCTTCAAGACACTTCTATACAGCTTAAAGTGACTTTTAAAGGCTTCACTAGGGTAATTAGGGTAACTAGGCAGGTAAGTGGAATTAGGCAAGTTATTGTATAATTATGGTTTGTTCTGGAGACTATCGGGGAAAAAAATCCTAAAGGGGCTAATAATATTGACCTTAAAATGGTGTTTAAAAAATAAAAAACTGCTTTTATTCTAGCCGAAATAAAAAAAATAAGACTTTCTCCAGAAGAACAAATATTATCAAACATACTGTAAAAATTTCCTGAATCTGTTCAACATCATTTGGGAAATCTTTACAAAAGAAAAAAATATTAAAGAAGGGGGTGGGGGGGCGAATAATTCTGACTTCAACTGTATATATATATATATATATATATATATATATATATATATATATATATATATATATATATATACACACACACACACATACACAACAGTTCTGTCTGGCTCTCGATTCTGATTGGCTGATAGCTGTGTGATATTCAGCAATAACAGCACTCATACAGCCTCCTCACCTTTGTGTTTTCCTCCGCCCACATAGAGTGACAGCAGATCAATAAACTCACTGCAGTTTGACAAATATTGCAGCTGTTGGGCAGCATCATGTACTTTTGATGCTATTTTAGTGGAGAGTGTAGTTGTTTAGATTGCAACTGTGCAGTTTATTTATAAGGATAGTGCCTATTTTTAATATTTATAATTTCTGAGAAGACAGCGTGTTAGTGTCAATTAGTCAAAGACGGTTGACGTCGTCTATCCACAAGATGGCGCCAGGACCACATAATAAGCCCTTGCTTGGAGGATTAAAACTGTGTTTTCTAACTACAGCTGATCAGATCATTATTAAACTGGTAAGGGATAGTCTAAGTCTTTTGTACAGATTGCAACTATGCAGTTTATTTTTAAGGACAGTGCCTATTAATACAGTTACTTTCCCGGTTCTCAACAGTGTTATTCAGAGACCTCACCAACAAACACCCTCTTCTTATCGCAAACACAACAGCAGTCTGGTAGTGATTGCGCTGCTTTTTTCGGGGTTAATTATTGGGATATCCTCATTGCAACAGATGTTATAATACTGTAAGAAGATATCTCTGTAGAGCACAGGTGTCAAACTCAGTTCCAAAAGGGCCGCAGCTCTGCACAGTTTAGTTCCAACCCTAATTAAACACACCTGATCAAACTAATTGAGTCCTTCAGGCTTGTTTGAAACCTACAGGTGAGTGTGTTGGAGCAGGGTTGGAACTAAACTGTGCAGGGCTTCGGCCCTCCAGGAATTGAGTTTGACACCCCTGCTGTAGACTGATGGCATTTCATGTCACGTTCATCGTTATAATCTTAAAATGTGAGCAAAATCAGCTGTGTTGTCTTCACTTTAGAGATAACGCTGCAGAGAATCATTCAAACACTAGCTCTACAGTGACATTGGTGAATTAGTAATGGGTTCTGCTGTTCTGACGTCAGCTTCAGATGTGAATGAACGGCGGAAGAAAGTAGTTCCTAATACAAAAGGGTTTAAAGACTCTCTGTGTTTGATTTTCTTATTTGTATACACGATTGTGCCGTCAAACTGTTGTATAAGCGCAATATCACACGAGAAGCAGTGCCATATGGCTGTATATCAGCACTGGTGGGAGGTGTGTGTTGGCACGAGGCCACAAGCTGATATTTAGCCATATCGCACTGCTACTCATGTTATATATATGTATATATATTGGTTTATTATTCTATTATTTGATATTTATTCTTTATGTTTCTTTATTTATTATTTCCTTTGTTCTTGTTTATTCGTTATTTATTCATTCATTTATTTACTTATTTTTTGGTTCTTATTTTTTATATTTCGGTTTCTTCCTACTTTATTCTTTCTTACTTATAATTTTTTATGTATTTATTTATTTTTATATGTATATAATGAATTATATATATATATATATATATATATATATATATATATATATATATATATATATTATTATACAAAGAAATTAAAACAAATAATGAATAAATAAAGAATAAATAAATGACAAAAAATAATATATATATATATATAATATATATATATATATATATATATATATATATATATATATATATATATATTATTTTTTTGTCATTTATTTATTCTTTATTTATTCTTTATTTGTTTTAATTTCTTTGTGTATTCTTTCTTTCTTTCTTATTATGTTTTTATAGAGTTTGAGCAGATCAAGATGAGTTTCTGGACTCCGCTTTATCTAGGAATGAACTAAAAGTGTTAGTGTGTGTGTGTGTGTGTGTGTGTGTGTGTGTGTGTGTGTGTGTGTGTGTGCGTGTGCGTGTGCGTGCAGGTGCGGGATGAGGAGCTGGAGGAGCTGGAGAAGATGTTGTGTAATTTCTGTGAGCTGCCGGCGTCTGGAGGAGTGGAGAACGGCTACGGCAAGATCAACATCCTGCTGCAGACCTACATCAGCCGTGGAGAAGTGGACAGCTTCTCACTCATCTCTGACCTGTCATATGTAGCGCAGGTGAGACACACACGTGCACGTACTCACACATGTGTACACACGCTCACACATGAACACACAGCACACAACACTCATATACACACACACACGACCACACACATGCACATACACACACACATGCACATACACTCACATACACATGAACATACACATACATACAATCATACAAACACACACACACATGCACATACACGCACCCACAAACGTATGCACACATACACACACATACATACGCACACACACATGCACATACACTCACATACACATGCACATACACATACATACACATGCACATACACATACATACAATCATACACAAATGCACATACACACACACAAACATATGCACACACACACACATGCACACACACAAACATATGCACACACACACACACATGCACACACACATGCACATACGCATGCCCATATGACCGCACACACATACATGCGCATACGCAGACACACACATATGCACGCAAATACCCACACATGCTTATACACAAACACACACGTATGCATACACACCCACACATGCACGCACACACACATTCACATACGCACACACATACGCATGCACACACAAACGCACATACGCACACACACAAACACACACACATGCGCGCACACACACATTCACATACGCACACACATACGCATGCACACACAAACGCACATACACACACATATGCACGCACACACTCATGCACATACTTACACGCACACACATGCACAAATGCAAACACACACACATATGCACGCACATACGCAGACACACACACATACACGTATACACACACACACAAACACATGCATGCACGCACGCACACACACACATGCACATACGCACACACACATGAATGCAGACACATGCACACAGACACACGCATGCACACAAACACACATGCACGTACGCACGTATACATACACACACACACATGCACATTTGCATGCACGCACGTACCACATACACACTCGCGAATGCTGAAGTCTGTTTAGCTGATCATATTTTAATTACATTACACCAGCGATGCTGTAAAAGGAACCGTATAAGATTGAAAATAGTCCCTTTAACCGTTCACCGGAAGTTTCCCGTTGTCTGTGAAACACTGGCTGTGCGTGTTCAGCCCACTGGTGGTGTTTGTCTGACTCAGAGATGCGGACGGGAAATCCTCTGTTCAGATTCTCTGTGGAAGCCATCATACAGTACATCCCTGATATCTGCCATGCCGCTATAACAGCCTCCATGTGCTCAGAGAGTTGAAATATCTGGAGAAAGTCCCTCTTTGCTCCTAATTCGGCTGATTTGAGATGTGCAGCTGGGATCCGGCAGTGGGAGACTCGTTTCCGTCTCAAATGTATGTTGATTTTAAATCCAGACCTTCTTCTGTGCTCCGACATCTCTCAAATGTCTCTGACCGTCACCCTTCAGAGGTTTTAGATGTATATGTTTAGAAACACACACACACACACCATGATTCCTTCAATGGTTTTCGCATGTGTTCAGAGATTGAGACTCTTCCCATCAGTCATCTGTATATGGGGAGAGAGATGGACGAGTGTGTGTTTGCAGATTGTGAGTAGAGACTCAGAGTTTGATGCTGAGTGAATGAGGATTCAGAGCCGGTTTGGTGTGTAATGATTCAGTTTAATGCACTTGCAAAAGCATTGGGAAAATACTAGAATATTTATAACTCTAATTTATATATATTCATTTGTGTGTGTGTGTGTGTCTTTACTATGATGGCTGTATGGAATATTTTACTTGATATTGTTCAAGATACTAGTATTCAGCATAAAGTGCCATTTAAAGGCTTAATCGGGATAATTAGGCAACTCATTGGACTACAGCGTTTTGGTCTGTAGCCTAAAAAATATTGAAAATATAATATTTTCTTAAGGTGGCTAATAATATTGACCACGGCAATAAATATTTATTCATTAATATTTATTCATTTGTTTATTCATTTTATTGATGTTTCTTTTTATTTCTTTTTTATTTATTTATTTATGTATTTATTTATTTATTTATTGTTGTTATTAATATTATTATTGTTATTATTATTATTATAATTATTATTATTATATTGATGTTATTATTATTATTATTATTATTAATATTATTATTGTTGTTGATTCATTATTTTTTATTATTGTCTTATTCATGTATTTTTAATTATTATTATTATTATTATTTTATTCATTTATTAATTAATTAATTTGTTTATTTATTATAATTATTAATAATAATACTATTATTGATGTTATTTTTATTATCATTATTATTATTATTATTTTATGTATTCATTATATTTATTATTGTTTTATTTATGTATTTTATTATTATTATAATTTTATTCATTTATTTATTTGTTTATTTATTATTATTATTATTATTATTATTATTATTATTATTATTATTATTATGGTTGTTATAATTATTTATGTAAATTTTTATTTAATATTATTATTGTTTTAGTTATTATTTAATTATTATTTATTTATTTATTTGTTTGTTTGTTTGTTTGTTTGTTTAATTTTTTCCCATCAAGTGTCATTCAATCTTCATGTCAACTTCCAGTAAAACAACGTTCAGACACTGAAGACTGCAAAATAAAAAAGAAAATTCAGCATTGAATTGTAGGAATGAGCTAGTTTTGCAACTACGAAACATCAATAAAAGAACTATTATTTCAAATTGCAATAACAATTTACAATTGAACAGATTTGACAGTATTGATTATCAAATAAAGGCAGCTTTAGTGAGCAAAACAGCTTTTTTTAAAGCATTAAAACATCATAATTTTATTGTGTGTCTCTGCATGTGTTTGCGTGAGCATGCTTGTGTGTATGTCTGCCGACACTGTGTGTATTTATTTGTGTGTATGTGTACATTCATTTTTAGTGGGTGTGTGTGTGAGTGCGTGTGTGCGTGCGTGCGCGTGTGTGTGTGTGTGTATGTGTGCGCGCATGTATGTTTGTTTGTTTGTGTGCATGCATGTATGTGCGTGTGCATGCATGAGTGTGCGTACTTGCATACATGTGTGTGTGTGCGTGCGCATGTGCATGCTTGCATTTGTGTAAGTTCTTGCGTGTGTGCATATGTGTGCATGACTTCATGTCCGTGCTCGTGTCTGTGTGTGTATGTGTGTATATGTGTGTGTGTGTGTGTGTGTGTGTGTGTGTGTGTGTATGTGCGCGTGCGTGTGCATTTGTGTGTGTGCATGCCTGTGTGTGCATGCCTGTGTGTGTCTGTGTATGTGTGTGTGTTTTCACTGGACGATGGTGGAATTGTTCTGCTGGTTCTCCTCCATACAGCTCAGTGTCGGATGAAAGGGTTTCTCTGGCTCCTGTGGCCTGTTAAACAGCACATGTGGGTCGGCAGGTGTTTGTCCTCCTCCTTTTTTGCGCAAACGTTCGTCCATTTCTGCTGGATCCATCAGTGACGTATACGGAGCGCTCCATCATAGCTCTCAGATCTACGAGCAAACCTGCACCTTATAGATCAAAGTAATGTGGGATTCTGAGCATAACTCACACTGCAGCATCAAACACACACACGCTCGCCTCTGATTTACACACACACAGCAGTCAGAGAGAGTGGACGTTAGTCATCACATCAAATGTGCTCGGGATTAGGAACTAAATGTAAGGAGAAGACACATCTGTTTAAAACGACACCTTAATACACGCAAAAAAAGACTTCGGCTGCTTATTTAAAGTGAGCTGAATCAAGACAGGGCGGCACGGTGGCGCAGTAGGTAGTGCTGTTGCCTCACAGCAAGAAGGTTGCTGGTTGGAGTCCCGGCTGGGTAAGTTGGTATTTCTGAATGGAGTTTGCATGTTCTCCCCATGTTAGTGTGGGTTTGACAGGCTCACCCAGTTCATCAAACTCCATCTTTTAACATCGAAAGCTGAATAAAACAGTCTCCTTGTAAAGCCGGCGGATCAGCACGCTCCTACTTTGAAAACATATGATTCAAGTCGCGCTTCTGATTGGCTCTCGGGATAAAGCGGCTTTTGCTGTCAAAGGCAGGTAGAGTTTAGCGGCTTTTGCCAACAAACTGTTTTTTTTCTGAATGTACTGATGCTGGGATTTGGATGATTAAAAGCAAATCTATTTGTTTGTGATCTCATTTTTGGCAGAAGTGGCGTTTAGCGACTTTTGCATCTGAACGCTTCATATATATATATATATATATATATATATATATATATATATATATATATATATATATATATATATATAGTTAAAGTCAGAATTATTAGCCCCCTTAAATTTTTTTTCTTCTTTTTTAAATATTTTCCAACACTGAAAAAAGTGTTGCATGCAGAACTGTTGCAAACAATTTATTTGTGTTTAATTTAAACAAACACATAAAATGTAATAATGTTCAACTTAATTTGTTTGTTTAAATTCGGCCCGAATAAATTGTTTACAACTACTTAACATTAAAAAAAATTAAGTAAATCCAAGGAATCATCTTTCAATAATTGTTTTCAGTGAAATGATGTTTAACAGAGCAAGGAAATGTTCACTGTATGTCTGATAATATTTTTTCTTCTGAAGAAAGTCTTATTTGTTTTATTTCGGCTAGAATAAAAGCAGTTTTTAATTTTTTAAACACCATTTTAAGGACAATATTATTAGCCTTTTAAGTTATATTTGTTCCGATAGTCTACACAACAAACCATCATCATACAATAACCTGACTAATTACCCTAACCTGCCTAGTTACCCTAATTACCCTAGTTAACCCTTTAAATGTCACTTTAAGCTGTATAGAAGTGTCTTGAAGAATATCTAGTCTAATATTATTTACTGTCATCATGACAAAGAGAAAATAAATCAGTTATTAGAGATGAGTTATTAACACTGTTATGTTTAGAAATGTGTTTAAAAAATCTGCTCTCAGTTAAACAGAAATTGAGGAAAAAATAAACATGTGGTCTAATAATTCAGGGGGGCTAATAATTCTGACTTCAACTGTATATATATATATATATATATATATATGCACGGCTTTACATTAACACCCGCCAGCCTGCCAAATGCGTGTAGATTTCAGCTTCGGCGGGTTGGACAGCCGCTCCCTCTAGCCACTTTGGCAGGTTGGAAATAATTGGTACATTGTAGTTTTCTTAAAGCAGGGTTCGACAATAAGCATGGCCCAATATGCGCGCAAATGTGATCTTAGAATCGAGAAGCAGCACGACTGACAACAATAACTGTGTTCGCGCAAGCAAAAGCAGGTGAATACCTTGAGAGGACGATTATTCACACAGGTGATGTGATGCGCACGACTGTTAAAAGCGCGCGCGCTCCCGTTTACTTGCATGAAACAACCATCTGTAGAGGAAGCACAACTGCTGCGATCGGTTCTCTTTGAAATAGACTGGACTAAAAGCGATGCTCGTGAAAGCAGCAAACATTTTGTAAGCAGCAGCAGCAGCAGCAGTCACTGCTTTCCTTTTAATTATACTCAGGCACATGATCATCCTTTCATTATCACTCACCTGCTTTCTTTTGCTTACAGTTATTTTGTTAATATAGTTTAATTATCATACTTTGCGAATAGCAATTCTTTAATATGAGATGAACTCCCCATTCATGTGTAGTAACTGCTGATCTGGGATCTTTAGCCAGGACAGATTACTGTGCATATTTTAGATGCATGACAATAGATCTTTTTAAATGTCAAATTTAAAAAAAAAAAAAGAGAAAAGTTTTGTCAAATAAAAGGTGCATGTATACAGCTATATATCTGCTTGTTTTGACACATTTAAAATGTGTGGCTAAGAAATAAAGATTTTATTTTGGGTGTGGTCCGAGATAAATCCTTAATTTGAGCCCTAAAAAACTCATGTGAAATAAAAACCAATTGCAATGCGACACAACCCATTTGCTCATGCACAGCGAGCAAGCTCACACACAACACACACACACAAACAGTGAACTAAATGAGGAGGCATGAGGACAACACAACATCTAAATCAAGTCATGTCAGCATGTCAAAGTCACATTTATTAATAAAAAATATATATTTTCCAAGCAACAAAATTGTGGCTAGTAAAAATGGTGAGTGGCTACTAATGTTGGAAATCTACTAACCACAGTGGCTGGTGATCAAAAAAAGTTAATGTCAAGCCCTATACATATATATATAGTGCAGTGATAGCAAGTCTCTTTACAGTGTCTGTGATAGCGAGTCTTTGGATTGCATGTGTGTGTGTGTGTGTTTGTGTGCAGAACGCAGCTCGTATCATGCGGGCTCTGTTTGAGATGGCTCTGAGGAAGCGCTGGCCGGCCATGACCTACCGCCTGCTGAATCTGTGTAAGGTGATGGACAAGCGTCTGTGGGGCTGGGCTCACCCGCTCAGACAGTTCAACACACTTCCGGCTTCAGCGCTGGCCCGGATGGAGGACAAGAACCTCACCATCGACAAACTCAGAGACATGGGCAAAGACGAGATCGGTCAGTCTGTCATAATGCTCTGTCTATACTGATAAAGATACAGTGGGCCTTGTTTATCAGTCTAACATACGCTGCAAATGTGTGTGTGTGTGTGTGTGTGTGTGTGTCTGTGTGTGCAGGTCACATGCTGCATCACGTGAACATCGGTCTGAAGGTGAAGCAGTGTGTTCATCAGATTCCCGCCATCCTGCTGGAGTCCAGCATTCAGCCAATCACCCGCACCGTTTTGCGCGTCCGCCTCAGCATCACCCCAGACTTCAGGTGGAACGACCAGGTAACCATGACAACCGCATCCAGAGCTTTACCTGCTGTCATCTCTTTGGATTTCAGTTCTGTGTAGCCGCGGATCCTAAACTCAAGCGCCCAAGCAAACATTGGGCTATAATACTATATGTGCATTTCAGCACTAGCACTTATGTATTTATTTTTTCATTTTTTCATTCATTCATTCATTCATTCATTCATTCATTCATTCATTCATACATTCATTCATTCATTATTTTATTATTTATTCATTCATTTATTTAATCATTATTAATTATTAAAAATAATTGTATTTAGTCATTCATTAGTTCATTTATTTATTTATTTATTTTAATGATTCATTCATTCATTCAATTATTTATTTATTTATTTATTTAATCATTTGTGTCCTTATTCATTCAATCATTTATTTATTTGTTTATTTAATCATTCATTCTTACTTTTATTATTTATTCATTCATTTATTTAATCATTGTTAATTATTAAAATTAATTTTATTTAGTCATTCATTAGTTATTTTTTTATTTTTTGTATTTATTTTAGTCATTCATTCATTAATTTATTCATTAATTCAATTATTTATTAATTTATTTCTTTATTTTGTTTATTTATTCATTTATTCTCTTATTCATGCATTCAATCATTTATTTATTTATTCATTCATTCATTCATTCATTCATTTTTATTTATGTATTCATTCATTCAATCGTTCATTTATTTATTCATTTAATCATTCATTCATTTAATCATTAATGTATTCATTCATTTATTTATTCATTCTTTTGTGTATTTATTCAATCATACATTCATTTTTTTTACAATTATTTATTTATTTAATAATTCATTCATTCGTTCATGTAATCTTATAATCATTCATTCATTCAAGTAATCATTCATTCATTCATTTATTCATTCATTCATTCATGGAATCATTCATTTATTTGTTTGTTTTTTCAATCAATCATTCATTTATTTAGTTATTAATTGATTTATTCATTTAATCATTCATTAATTTTATCATTCCTTCATTATATCATTCATTCATTTTCTTATTTATTCATTTGTTTATTAATTTAACCAATTATTCATTTATTTAATCATTCACTCAATAATTAGTTTATTCATTTTAATCGTTCATTTGTTAATTCATCATTTATGTATTTGTTCAATCATTCATTTATTTATTCATAAAAAACTTTGCTAATGATCTAATGATTTTTCTTGAAATATATAAATAAATAAACAAATAATTGAAAAGAACCACTAACAATATTATGTTAATCGTATAAACAATAATATTTTAGGCTCTTGTTAAATTTTTAATTGTATTTAAATAATCACTTTTTTTCTAAATACACACACACATATATATATATATATATATATATATATATATATATATATATATATATATATATATATATATATTTTAAAGTGCTTTGGGTCCACATTAAACTGTTCATCGTGAAAATATGCACAAGTGTGTGTGGGCGTGTGTTTACATACACATAAGCATGACATAATAAGTAATTGATGTAGCATAAAAACTGTACAATTTTAATTGTAGAGATATATTTGCATGCAAGCCAAAAATAAAATAATAGCTGCATATTAATCTCGCTAAATAACCATTTTTTATATATATAGTTTGGATTCAACTGTAATTTTATCAAAAAGTCTGTTTTTTATAATGCTGCTTTTTTTATTTGTTTCTCAAAACTGTTAAATAAACTTGAAACAATCAAGTTATAGAGGTTATATAGTATAAAAATAAGTATTTTAAATATATATATATATATATATATATATATATATATATATATATATACACACACACACACACACACACAAAATCTAAGACTCTTTATCGCGCACACACACACACACACACACACACATGTTCACAGTAGGTTAGGCAGGCAGATCTGAAGCAGTCATTGATTTGTTCGTCTCCTCCCCTGCGTTTAAGAGCACAAAGGCTTGAATAGGGCCAGATCTGCCGCTATTGTCCTCCTGAGGGCCACAGATGGGCTCCTGCGTGTCCAGAACTCCTCCAGCGGGACACACAACAGCTGGATGACCATCAGACAACACTAATCTGAGCGTGACCTGCGCACACGCATTAACACGCCATTAGCAAACATTGCAGAACGCTTTACGCACTCAGGAGATCCAGAAAAATAAAACTCTGCATGCATCAGCTGTCAGAATTCAACAGTTTATTGTGTTGCAACTAATATTTTGATTTTTGGATATTTTTATTTTAGGGGAATTATTTCAAACAATAATTTTTATTGTTTAAACAAACAATTTTTTCTCCCTCTTCTCCTTCCTTTTGTTTGTTGATTTTTTAGTTAGTTATTTAGTTAATTAATTAGTTAGTTAGTTAGTTAGTTAGTTAGTTATTTAATTTTTGTTTTTTATTAATTCCGAGCAATCGCTTCCATTTTTGACAGTGATTTACATATCACACCTAATGAATGAATTAATTAATTATTTATATATTGAAATTTGTTTTTATTTTTCATTTCTTTTTATTAATTAATTAATTAATTTTTATTTATTTATTTATTTTATTGTATATTTGTATTTATTTATTTATTTATTTTTCATTTATTTTTAGTAATTTATTATTTTTTATTTATCCATCATATATTGTATTAATTTATTAGTTTTTAATTTATTTTATTTATTTATTATATATTTGTTGTAATTTATTTTTATTTGTTTATTTTATATTTGTATTTGTTTATTTTATTTTGTTTATTTATTATTTATTTGTATTTATTTTATTTTTTTGTTTATTTTATTTATTTATTTATCAACAAATTTCTTAGACTTTTTTAAATTTATGACAATGATTTACATATCACACCCAATACATTTATTTATTTATTTACTTTTTTTTTATTCTCAGCAAAAACTGGACTGCTAGACTTTTTGATTATGATTTACAAATGAAACCTCTTAAAATGAATTTATCTATAAATTTATTTATTTATAATTTTTTTTATTCATATATTTTTTCATTCATTCATTCATCCATGCATGCTCAGCTAAAACTGGACTGCCAAACATTTTGACCAGAGGTGCCCAAACCTTTTTATGTAAAGTGCCAAAAACCAAATATCTTTATGAGCTGTGAGGCTTGATTTGATTACCAAAGTTTTTAATTCATTTATTTTTTTCATTCATTCATTTATTCATTCATTCATTCATTCATTCATTCATTCATTCATTCATTCATTCATTCATTTATTTATTCGTTCATTTAATCATTTATTAATTTATTTATTTATTTCATGTTTAGTTTGTGTTTATTTTTTTATTTATTTGTGTCATTTATTTATTCATTTTATTCATTCATTCATTTATGTATTCATTTATTCATTTATTCATTCGTCCATTTAATCATTTATTTATTTATTTATTTAATGTTTAGTTTGTGTTTATTTTTTTATTTATTTGTGTCATTTATTTATTCATTTTATTCATTCATTCATTTATTCATTTATTTATTCATTTATTCATTCGTTCATTTAATCATTTATTTATTTATTTATTTTATGTTTAGTTTGTGTTTTTTTATTATTTATGTCATTTATTTATTCATTTCATTTATTCATTCATTCATTCATTCATTCACTTTTATTCATTTATCAGTTAATTATTTAAATTGTCTCGAGATT